>NC_056728.1:10035042-10072341 GCF_019279795.1 Protopterus annectens | reverse complement strand
ATGCTGTTAGCTCAGTGTGGTTTGAATCCTGCAAATGCTCGGTGTGTGTTGTGGGTGTGCATGTGTGCAATTTTCTTTGAAAGAGATGTCCCTTTTGACAACTGGAATAACACACTACATGATGTACATTCCTCTTTGTAAAGACTGATGATGTCAGCACCCAATAAGTACAGCAGGAGAAGGGAAACCCCCCAGTAATGCGAATAGTGCACTGTGCTAATGCATTTCTCTCAAGTGTCATAACATAGTTAGGTAGGGGTTTGAATGCAATTCTCTTTGAAAGAGATGTCCCTTTTGACAACTGGAATAGCACACTACATGATGTACATTCCTCTTTGTAAAGACGGATGATGTCAGCACCCTATAAGTATAGCAGGAGAAAGGAAACCGCACAGTAATGTGAATAGCATGCTGCGCTAATGCATTTTGCTCAAGTGTCATGACATAGTGAGGTAGGGGTTTGAATCCTACAAAAGCCAGGGGGTGTGCAATTCTCTTTAAAAGAGATGTCCCTTTTGACAACTGGAATAACACACTACATGATGTACATTCCTCTTTGTAAAGACTGATGATGTCAGCACCCTATAAGTACAGCAGGAGAAGAGAAACCACCCAGTAATGCGAATAGCGCACTGTGCTAATGCGTTTCTCTTAAGTGTCATAACATAGTTAGGTAGGGGTTTGAATGCAATTCTCTTTGAAAGAGATGTCCCTTTTGACAACTGGAATAACACACTACATGATGTACATTCCTCTTTGTAAAGACTGATGATGTCAGCACCCTATACGTACAGCAGGAGAAGGAAAACCACCCAGTAATGTGAATAGCGAGCTGTGCTAATGTGTTTCTCTCAAGTATCATAACATAGTTAGATAGGGGTTTGAATCCTACAAAAGCCAGGGGGTGTGCAATTCTCTTTGAAAGAGATGTCCCTTTTGACAACTGGAATAACACACTACATGATGTACATTCCTCTTTGTAAAGACTGATGATGTCAGCACCCTATAAGTACAGCAGGAGAAGGGAAACCACCCAGTAATGCGAAATAGCGCGCTGTGCTTATGTGTCTCTCTCAAGTGTCATAACATAGTTAGGTAGGGGTTTGAATGCAATTCTCTTTGAAAGAGATGTCCCTTTTGACAACTGGAATAACACACTACATGATGTACATTCCTCTTTGTAAAGACTGATGATGTTAGCACCCTATAAGTACAGCAGGAGAAAGGACATCACCCAGTAATGCGAATAACGTGCTGCGCTAATGTGTTTCTCTCAAGTGTCATAATATAATTAGGTAGGGGTTTGAATTCTACAAAAGCCATGTGTGTGTTTGGCACACACTTTGTCAATGTGTGGTGGGTTTTGCTTTTATTATTGTATGACATATAATTATAACAGTAAGTGCAATGCACACATCAGGTATGTGTGTGCCACATACAGATGTGTACCTGTGACCTTCAATAGTTACTATGTGTGAAGCCTGCCTCATATGAATACAGTTGTTACCTGTGCCAGCATGTCCGGCAGATTCCCAGACTGTACGCCATACATGTATGTTGTTGACAATGCAGGCTACTGCAGTGATCTGTGTCCTAGGCCAACTGGGTGACACACACTCATGAAAGCTGTGATATATTAATGTGGGTGAGGGTTCATGTCTGGAGTATATGTTACACATGTTATAACACAGCAAAGTCTGTGAGTAATGGACAGCCAGTGTAGGTGTATGGCAACTGTTGCTGATATGCATAAAGACACCTTCTTGCTTAGGCGATACACCAAGGGACTGCACAATACCCTTGGAAATGTGAATATCACATGATAGACAAGAAAACACTTGTCCATATGTACACACCTTTACCTGTTCTACATGATGGGTGCTGCCACCTACATGGTACTACTGGAATACTATGTTAAGTACATGCTGATGACAAAGTTACAGTTGTGTTACAGTAATACAGCATGGCTTGGACAACAGGTATCTATCTGTATGATACCCTTCCGGTGGTCATGTTTGTCATGTGCAGACTGCATTGTAGGCCACTGTACACATTTCCAGTCATGGATGAGCATATCGCTAGTGTGTTGGCATGTACGAGAGACTGCTATATGTCAAACAGTATTCTTCCCAGGGATGTGTGGGGCTCAGTAAGAATGGCTACTGGTATAGTGTAGTACTGCAGGGATACCACTGACACTGGGTTTCCTACATCTCTGTATCAGTTGAGGATACATCATGTAATAGGTTCATAGGTTCATACTAGGCTATCTGCCCTAGGGCAGTTATAAGCCTAGCCAGACTGTTTTTGTCTTTCGCCACCCATTTTAAATGTATTTTCATATGGCCTTTTTCCAGGTTAGTAAACTCAGCCTCTGTGTAACAGTGACACAGAAGTGAAACCCAGGGTAAACCTACAATCTCCCATCCACTCAGCAACAGTCCTCTTGCAGAGAGTCATTAAGAGAGTCTCCCTAACCTGGATTGTGATTTTATTCCAGAGTGAAGGGAGCCTCTGGGTTATGAATCTGTCCCTCCAGCATGTCCTATTTATGTAAGTGCTGAGGCGTAAGTGTCACAAGCGCATAGCTCCATGGAAATTGGATTTTCTGAGGTGCAGCATGTCCATTAATTCCAGGTTGGACACGGTTCTATATGTCAGGCATCTGTTGTAGCCCTTTGATCCCCTTGGTGGGGTACTTTTGTGGACTTTCCAGTTGCTGCAGGACAGGTCTCTGGTAAGGTACACCACAAAAATGGCATTGTACTCAATTATGGGCCTGATGAGGGATGACTGAAGAGGCACGATGACCTCCCGTGATCTAGCTGTGAATCCCTTCATGATTAGGTGGCCTATATAAACTGTCTGTGTAACCACTACAACCATGTGGTTGTCAGATGAGAGTTTGCTATCAACTTGGGTCCCCAGGTCCCTAATCATGTGCACAGTACGTAATGGTCCAGGTAGGCTGTGTTGAACACCTTCCCCTCGTCACTGGCCTTGGTGACTGTTTCAAAGACATCGACCAGGTTTAAGAGGCAGGATGTGCCCTCAACAAAGCCAAACTGGGTAGGATTCAGTGTCTGTAGGTCCCCAATAGCTTTATTTATGAGGTCTATGATGATCCTTTCCATAGCTTTGCAGACCAAGCTAGTCAGGCGTATGGGGTGATAGTTTCCAGGATCCATTGAGGCACCACCTTTGTGGAGAGGGATCACTGTTGCTGTACACCACTCCTTGGGTACATATGCTGTAGTAAGGCTGGGATTGAACAGTAGTTTTATGTTTGTGTTTAGTTCTTCTTGGAGTTCATGTAGAATGCAGCCTGGGACACTGTCTGCTCCCATTGATGCTGTGTTTTTGCTTTGGAGAGGGCGACTGAGCATCTCAGATATCAGGGGGGCATCACTCTGCTGGGATATATATTAGGCTTTGTGGTGGGTAGGGGGGTGAGATGTTTGTGCTGAACCTGTCAGCAATGATGTTGGCAATGTATGTGGCTTAGGTTTATTTCTTGTCATTTAGGACAACTTCTGAGCATATCTGGTAATTCCCACCCAGATTCCTAACATAAGTAAAGAAAGCCTTGTGATTATCCTTAGTGTCTTGTGCAATATTTCTCTTGAAGCTGGCCTTAGACGATTTTATAAGTGCCCATAATGTTTTCAAAATACTGATCAGAGATGCCTTCCCTTTCTGGGATATTGCTCGATCATGTAGTAGCTTCCTCCTTCTATTGTTTTCTCTTATGTGGCTGGGGTCCACCAGAAAGGACGCCTGTCTTTGGAGGATTGGGTCATGGTTATATTTGGAATTGCATGATCTGTGCATTCCTGAAGGTGTTCATAGAATGCATTTATAAAGGATTCAGCAGTGTGGGCCGTATTTTCCACAGGCCCGGGGGCTTTGAAGGATTCCACCTCTGTCTCGGTTTTGAGGTGTGTGGAATTTGCTTTAGACAACTTTTTCACTGTGGTTTCTGGCTAGGGGCTGGGGTTGGTATGTGAATATACAGTGGGATTACTCTATGGTATGATCTTACCAGTGAGGGATACACTTCTGGTCTGGAGCATAGAGTCCCCATGTTGGTGATGATCAGGTGCAGTATGTTCTCCCCTCTTGTGGGAGTGGTAGCAAGTTGTTCCATAGCATTTGAGTTTATGAATTCTAGGAACCTTTGACCTATGGTTTTGGAGCTACAGTAATGCTCCCAGTCTATGTGTGGGTAGATGAAGTTGCCCAATATAATGTTGTTTGGAGACACCTTCATATTTACATGTGTTCATAAGTAGGCCAAGTGGGTTAACTGGGTTTAGGAGGGTGGACTGTAGCAGGCTATGAACTGGAAGGCAGTTTTACCCACTGTTAGTTGCACGTGGATAGTCTGTGATGCTTCATGCTGTGGCACCAACCTGGGGGTGTGGGTATCCTTGACATCTATTGATACTCACCCTCCTTTCATAGTTAGTTCCATGTTTTGGGGCTGTAAAGCATGGTATGAGGTGTAACCTGGTAGTGCTAGGGTGCTCTTGGGAGCCTTGAACCAGGTTTCTGTTACTGCACAGATATCAACATTCTCCATGCTGAGTAGAGTTTGGAATGCATGCATCTTGTGGTTTAGATGTCTGGCATTGAGTATCATTACTTCCAGTTTCTTATCCCCTGTGATACCTATGTAGGTGGGTTTGTGTTTTCAGCCTTACCACCAGAATGCAAACATGTGCAGACATTACACTTTTGGAATTAACACTGGTGTATAACAACACTACAATGACAATCATACTGTTAATGCATCAGGCATGCTGGGATATACCCACATTGATATCATTACACTGTACTGTAAACAACATGATAATATTACTACAGTGCTATGTATTAACCCTGTGCATCAGCACCATGCTATCCTGTTCCTGCATCAATGTTACAGATTGCAGGAGGTGGCACAGTTTCATCATATGCACAGGGTGTGTACTTGGTATGCCAGGGTCTGCCATTGACACATCCAATCAACATGTATGTGTGTGTGTGTTAGTGAGGGACAACAGTACAAAATGGGGCAATGTTGATGCAGTGTGTGTGTGTGTATGTATTAGCATTATGCATGTGTGTATGCATGCAAACAGTTCCACCACATGGCTGCCATATACGGGTGTTTGTGGACAGCCACAGACTGTACCTGCCAGGTCATACAGATCACTGTCTCTGGCCACGGACACGGTACCTGTGCCTGGCAGGGGTGCTACGGACAGTACCAGGTACTAAGCCAGACTGGGTACTGTCATCAGAAGCAGTTGGTTGATGACTGGACACATGTCCTTGCTGGGACTGTCCAGAGCCACATGCATGTGGCCTTCTAGGGCGGTCTGATGACAGCACAGCCCCAGCATTGCTGGGGCTGGTACTGGCACTATGGGAGTGGCTGCAGGTTTTTTGTCGTCCGCGATGACTGCCAGCTGATGATGTTGCTGGCATATGTCCACGTCGATGCCTCAACCGTCCTGCATTGCCCTGGCTCATGGAAATGTAGTTGTGGAACAGATCTAATGTGTCCCCCCAACGTCTGTCAATGACCTCGCCAACAGTACGGATGGCAGCCACAAAGTCACACATAGTGTCATTCATAGCAGTGAGATGTGCTCTAAGCTCCCTCAGACCCTGTCTGGTGTACCGTTCCATACGTGCCTGTGCCTGCATTACAGCCTGGAATATAGCTGAGGTTGAAAGACCTCTGTGGGCACATCTGACAGGGGCAGTATGACCACGGATGCTCCCACGAGAACCCCTGGACATCTGCCTGTGTGGTACCATGTCTGGACTCTGGCCATAACTGCTGTGAGGGGATGCATGTGCCACTGATACCACATTACCCTGGTCAATGCCCACTGTATGCTGTCCCTCACCTATGGACATTGGTGACAATGGATGTATCGGCAGGATGACTGTGCACACTGATGGGGTTGACTGCTGTATACTGTTGATTGGCTGACCAACAACAGACCCTGTCACACCTCCCTGTGCCATTACACATGTATCATCATTATCACTATCCCCACCAGTGGCTTCAGGTTCCCTGCTGCACGGTAGCAGAGCAACACCAGAACCTGTGAGAGGAAGACAGGAAAAACAGTTTACAATGTGTACACAATGTTACCACAGATGCACACGGGCACATGCACACATGCATACATGCACATATGCACACATGCACACATGCACATGGGCACATGCACACATGCACACATGCACACGGGCACATGCACACATGCACATGGGCACATGCACACATGCACACGGGCACACATGCACACATGCACACATGCACATGGGCACATGCACACATGCACATGGGCACATGCACACATGCACACGGGCACACATGAACATGGGCACATGCACACATGCACACGGGCACACATGCACACTACTCAGTACAGCAGATACAAACGCACACACACCTGCAATCCAACACATACACAATACCGTTTGAGGGTATTATAAGTATTAATATTATTATTAGTATGAATAGTATTGTTATTACACACTCACCAGCATGGATTGGCTGCCTTGCTGTTACTCCAGAGGGACCTGCACAAATAAGAGAGTTATTGTCAGTGGCCACAACTGTGCCATTGATACTGTGAGTATGATACAGTACAGTAGTACAACAGCTGGCTTTCACAGGTGTACTGATGATATTCAGAATATCAATCTTGCACAAGAATAGGCAGGATAACAGCTACACCCACAGTACACATCTCACACATGCATGAACTACCAGTGCAGAGAACAGTCAACTACAGATATGGCATGTTACCTGCACACTCCATGTCCACATGCTGGGTGACTCCAGCCTCCATCATGACACATGTCTGTGGATGTTGTTGTTGTTGAGCTGGAGCCACAACACTTAGGAGGAGCTCCTCCACTCTGGTGAGGGGGGGTGGATAAGTACCCCACCACCTGTGGCAAGCTGTTGTCTGTGGATATCAGACACACGCTGATGGACATTTCTAATTAAATCACTACAGTGATGGCGTACCTGCTCATATGTCCGGTTATGCATGCCTATGTCATTTACCCGACGGACAAGGTCTTGCCACAGTGCAGCCCTCTCCTGCTGTTTCTGGCTGGTCCTGGAAAACAGTGTGGAAAAATCCCGCACCAGGCTCCAGTGTATCTCCTCATCCTCTGCAGCTGAATAACAGGGGTTGCGCTGATGCGCCATCACCCTGGAAGGAAAAGAAAAATATGTGAGCAAGTAATATGGCACATGTAATACTCTACCGTACTCATCACTGAACTGCCATATATAGCATCTGTCTGTCTATCAGGGGATACACATGTAAATTACCACATATCACTGCTCAGCCAACAACTGTGTGACAGTGCCTGGCACACTCCATACAACAAACTGGTACACACCAGCACTCGGCACACTGTTTGAGGTACAATGCACAACCTCACACTGGGGGTATGTATCAAGCTAATGAATGGAGAATATTGTCATCCCATGCAATGCATGCAATGCACATTTACATTTTCACTGGTAATCCACCCTAGTCTTTGCTGCCATACCCCTACCTACTTCGCAGTCGTACACTGTGAACTACAGCACAACATATGGCAATGTAGGATGTTTATATCCCAATAACTGACACATCCTTCTCTGGCCTCACACCGAGGACACACACTACCATGACAGACACAAAGTCATGCTGAGCAATCACACCATTACAGACCTTGCACACAGTCAGTGTCACACTCATTCCACCTCACATAGTTGGTATTGCAATGAGTACATGTGTGTGTGCATTGTCATAGGTAGATACTATGCTATTGGCCCTGGGCCTACGGCAGCATAGCCTTATGCTACCCTGCCCCTTGGGACACATGTAATGTGATTGTACTTGCTCCTGTCAAACAGTTACACAGAGGTGACTCATACGGCATAGTACCTATCTCCATAACATTCATCAGGGGTATGTCTGACATCTACTAATAAGGAGCCTTGCTTGTTAATGCTGGGTGGTTTAGTCCAGGGTATGGCTTATTTGTGGATAGGAACCTGTACCTCCAGCATGTGCTCTTTACTGCGGTGACAAGGATGAGGGCCATAGGTCATTTAGGCTGGAAAGGTTGTGAGGTGTTACCATGGCGGTTGGACAACTGATATGGATGTGACATAACTCTGTATATTCAGCAGTGGTAACCTCTGTCTAGGTCATATGAAAGGCACTCTATCTGTGGTTTTGTCAGTCACTCTGCATAGGGAATGTGTTTGAGGGCATTATCACTCTTTGTTAGGTATGTCTGTGGCCTTATCCCTTGCTGTAGTTGCCATGGGAGGTACATACCGTGTAGGACATTGCGAGGTGCAGAGGGGTACACTGAACTACATTTCCCTAGCTGACACATCATTTGTGATGACACATACCATGTACAGGGATTACAAGACTAGTGTGCCACTGTGAATATCAAAGGGGAGGCTATTGTGCACTTGTTTCCCATGTTCCCTTCTGACACCTCCTGTAGTAGACAGGCAACCACCTATGTGGTAGTTAGTGGTTAAAGTGTTTTTGAATGGGGTATGGTACTCCAGTATCCACACTGGTGTTCAGTCCATGCCTTCATCACCAGGCACCTGTTGCAGTACATCTGCCCCCATGTGCCTCTCTCACTCTATATATATATATATACATATATATATATATATATATATAGATAGATAGATATAGATATATATATATTCATATACATACATATCTATAGACATTCATATCTGTCTGTATATGTGTATGTATCTATATATATCTATATATGTATGTGTCTATTACATCTATATGTATATACATATTCTATCTATCTATATATGTCTATTTCTACATACCTCTCTATCTATGTACATATATATATATATATATATATATATATATATATATATATGTATATACATACACATACACACACTAACATACTTCTAATCATCCATTGCTGTACAACCTACATTGTACATTGTACTACAACCTACATTGATATGTGCACATAGCAACCTTCAATTACATATGTATGTCCAGCCTTCACTAACAGTTGCAGTATGTCCCTTGCCCTATGCACATCTTCATATACATATAGATACAGACTGCTAACACATATGGAGGGTTCACAGTATGTAGATTATTAGATTATGTAGTTTACATTACCTTTGTTTCTGACAGCTTTTTTGGATGGCTGGCTTGCTGGCTGGCTTGAAGGCTTGATGGCTTGTTGGCTTGTTTTTTTTTTTTTTTTGTCTCTCTCTTTCTCTGTCCTTCTCTCTCTCTCTCTCTCTCTCTCTCTATCTCTCTCTCTCCCTCCAGTGGCTGCAATGATATTATTGCATGTGTGGAGTGGCAGTACAGGCTGCTTTTGTAGGTATCTGCACGTGTGCATGTGATGGCCTCTGCACCAATTGTTGGCCAGCATTTACTAATTGCATGCAGCCTGCTGTGTGGTAATTGCAGTTCTCACTGTGATTTCAGGACAGTGCTATAAAATGTTAGGTTAGGTAGGCGTAGGCCTTTCAGTTTAGCAAGGTGGGGACCATGCTGGCTTGCTGTGGACACTGTTGTGCCAGTCAAGAGGTTGGTATGTCTCTCATATCTAAGGCTATGTTGTAGCCACTGAAATGCATGTTGTACTGAAACCTGACTGTTGCTTCTTGCAGTTCATTCTTCTCAGTGTGTATGTTAACTCACACCTAATAATGCTAACACTGTTTACATGGGAGTATGTACTTTCCTGTGGGACTCATGGATTAACTGTTATACAACAGTAGCTCTTGCAATTTCTTGCTATGGCTTCACTATTTTGCCTTTACATTCACTCCTTGAAGGCCTGATATTTGTCTTTACTGGAATGTGTTGCTATGGCTTTCCTATTTTCCATTTACATTCACTCCTTGTAATGCATGATATATTTCTTTCAGCAGCAATTTCTTATATGTTTGGTGTGGTTTGGTGACACTGCATGCAGTCTGGTGAGGCCAAGGTCTGGGGTTTGACACTTACAAGGGTATCTTATTTTGCTGCTGAGCAGTAGTAGGGCCTTGTACTTTGCACTAACAGTTGAGAATATCAGGTACATGCAGTGCTTGTAAACTGCTATACTGTCATTAGTTTGTTAGATGGCTACATCCTTTGATATTTCTGGGTTATACTCCTACATGAGGGTGTGCTTGTGGAATCAATTCTACAGCTATTCGCAGAGTGTGTAACAGCAGACAGGCTGATATGCCTGTGTGTTTCTGACACTTCCAGGCCTGAGATACTTTCAGGTATATATTTGACCAGCCTCAGGGAACGGTACATATCAGTGGGATACACCCGTGATATATTTCAGATATTCTGCAGTTGTGACTGTGGGGTATTTTCAGCATATGTATTACTACACCATTTCTGACATGCAAGTAGTGTGTACTTTAAGTTATTGACGGTCACCATTACATGGGATTCCCCACCTTTCTGCCTACTTTTAGTACATTTCGCAGGGGGTCAGTGGGGCACAGGTAACATTTTATGACAAATGAAGGACATCCCTGTAAATCAGTCACAGTTGGGATGTCTGGCCTCATACCTATTCAAATATGGTGGTGTTTATCCTGCTCTGATACCGTGTGTGTTTTGTAAGGTGCTACTGTAACATTATTACCTCCTAGCATGGCTGTTTCTCTTATCACACTAATGCATTGCAATTCCACAAGAATTGCCAGTAAACATGCAGGGAACAAGCTTTGTGTAATGGCCTTCCTATATTCCCTTTACATTCACTCCTTGTATTTCATGATATATTTCTTTCAGCACCATGTTCTTGTATATCAGTTATGGCTTAGTGGTAAGTCATGCAGACTAGTGTTTCTAAGGTCCTGTGTTCGAGACTGACAGGGAAATTTTATTTTGCTGATGAGCAGACTACAGGCCTTGTCATAAAAAGTGACTAAGGCACTTTTAAGCAGTTGTAAGCGGGTTTGCGCTGGTTTGCACGATGCTCACGCATGCACACAGTGGCTTAGCTATGCACACACTCGCTTAGCTAAGCGCACAGAAGTGCACACCCGCTGACTACTGCTTAAAAGTGCTTACTCTCGCTAACACCAGCGCTAATTTCTTTTAAAGAAAAGAAAATGGGGAGATAGGACAGTGGTGAAAAAGGGTGCTAACACATATGGAGGGTTCACAGTATGTAGATTATTAGATTATGTAGTTTACATTACCTTTGTTTCTGACAGCTTTTTTGGATGGCTGGCAGGACAGTAGGAAAACAAGCTCGGGATTTGCAGGAAGGATGTAGGGAAGGCCCATAGCTGCCCATTTCTTTATCAACAACAGCTGTGCATATGTGTGTAATTTGGTGTGAAATTTGAAACCTTCCACCCCTGACGGAGGGGTGAGGACAACAAAGTATGTTGTATAGCCAATTTTAATTATCAGTTGACATGTCCAGCAGACATGTCTGCAAAATGGGCAGCTATGCATGGGGTGTAATTTTTTTGTGGGAACAGAGTGCCCTTTTTTTTTTTTCAGGTGAGAGTGGAATGTGAGGTACAGGAAGTAGGTATATTTGGGGAGGTAGGTTGGGGAGGTTAACAGACAAGACAAACAAGACGCATACAGGGGCGGAGTATGACACCTGTGGGGGGGTACACAGTTGACGGGGACGGATGTTTGGATATCTCGAGTCCATGAGCCCACAGATGGCAACAGTGGAACTGAGATCCCCACCCATGAGCAGTTACCACTGCGCCTTCACTGCCCAGGACGGGGCTGTGCTGGGGGCTGTATAGGACGGGCAGGCACACCCGTGAGTTGCGCCACCCTCGCCTCAAGCTGGCGTAGGGGTTCAAGCACAGAATGCCTGATCTCGCTACGTATCACAGACCGGACACTTTGGAGGGTGAGTGGACGTTCTCCTCTGGCCATGCTTGCAGAGGGGGGATGAGCCCCATCCCCTGCAGTGCTTCCACCTGAAGGTGGCACAGGGCCACTGGAGGAGGTTCCAGCCTGGGCACTAGTGCCAGGTGCACTCGCCAGCTGAGGTGGGAGAGGTGGGTCCGTTGGAACCCGTCTTCCCTGTTGTCCTATGTTTATCAGTATTTTATGACATTTTGGGTTAGTAACAAACAACACTATTCAAAATTAGTTATAACAGCATGCATCAGTATTCCCATTAACCAAACACCCATGAATTCCAAACATTGAACAGCAAGCATAACACATGCATATTTAGAACAACAGTACACAATCCAACAGCATGCACGGTTGATTGATGGCAACAGGCCATCAGGTTTGGATATGTGAACAGGGCACATGCATCAACGTACATGCAGATATGTATGAACCAACAGGACAAATGTCCATGGGAATTAATTGTGTATACACATACCCAGTTTGGTGTGGAATGGCATCATTTGTGAAAATGGGGTAGGGTGAAGAAATATTACATTAACAGGTTAAACTACCTATACATATGCTGTACATTCTTAGTAGCTGCAGATATATATCCCCTACATGTCTTTGTACAGTTTCCTATATGTAACCTTAGGAATGTTGATGATGGGAAATGTTACTGCTACATTAATATACATTCCATTTTTATTCATACATGTTCATATCTGGCTGTGTTCAGGTACAGCATCCTGCTACATTTGATTTATATGGCTCTAGACAAATGTGGATGTTCAGTATTTCATACAACCATACTATTTCCATATTGCAAGGGTACAGCACCATATCCAAATTGTGGGACAGACACATTCCTGGTTCAGTACTTTATTGCACCCATTTCACTCTTTGGTTGTGGCTGTCACATTCATTTCACTATGTACTGACTGCAGTATAACTTTATTCCAGACTTATTACAGCTTTCTTGGTCGATTCATACCCTCTTTCTCACACTCTCACTTGTTTTATTTTTACAATTCAAGATGGTACTTAATTCTAGGCGTTATTAACATTTCTTACTTGGTTGCAACATTCCTTTCCAACAGACTCACTTATTTCATATGGCAGATTTTAAAAGGGGATGTATTTGACACATGTCTATCCTTTGTAGATTGATTACCAGTCATTTTCAGGGTGAAGCAGTTATCTGATATTACAATACAGGTGGAAACTCTATTTCAGACTTGTTTAATGTTTATTTCTGGATTACAGGCTGCATCACTTATCTAATCTTACAGTACTAGCAGAATCTTTCTTCTAGGCTTATTTGAACTTTATTAATATGTGACAACACTGAACTCTTTTACAAGCTGTCTCACTTATAGTCTATAACAATTCAAGCAAAATAATTAATAACCTGCCTGGTGGTGCAACCTCAGCAGCCTATCAGCATAGGCTCTCTGATTCATGGAACGGACACCTGCAACTGTAATATAAATGAAGTAATATTGGAACATACATCTCCATAATATAGGCTAGGATAATTTCTTACATACTTAATTACATGGATACTTTCTCAGTAGTGGGGCATTGGGCATTTGCTGGGCCTCCTGTATGCAACGGTTCAGTTGGTCCTGCTTATGTCTCTTCAGGTCCGCATGGTGGTGACGGACCTGTTCACAAGTCCTTGGTATGCCTGTGGCACTGGTGAGATCATGTGCAAACCGGTTCCACGCCTCTGCCTTATTAGCACCCCAGGGAACCTGACCCTGCATGAGTTGAGCCTCATGATCGTGGACTAGGAGCCAAACCATATATTTGGACTCCTCAACACCCCATCTCTGTGCTCCAAAGCGACTTCCCTCTCCTGCACCTGCCATCCTGACTGCAAATGGGTACCACAATCAGTTATGCTGTGTATTCCCGCCTATGGGGCTTATATATGCCCGTTTTCCAGCATGTATCTGTGATTGGCCATTTTGGATAATTATCAGCTTACGAAAACCTGCTTTGTCATACTTCTATTTCCATTCATTCCTATATATATGCTAATACTGCATTTCTCAGTGCAACTGTCATGGCTTAGTGGTTCAGTACTTTGACTATGGTGCACAGTATCCTGGGTTCAAGCCTGGACATTGCTTTTTTTTGTTTTTACTACTGTCTAGACAGGGTAGGAGGTGTGTCTGTGTAAAGGCGGTTTTGATACAGCTTGCTCGACGTTGCCCACCAGTAAGCCGGTTGGTGTACTGCGCAGCTCCGTGCAAATGGCTTACGCTGAGTAACGCATTATTTGGCTATGAGCATGCATATTACGTTGTGAGAAGTGTTGCTCAGCTACAGGCACTCATTTTAAGCATGTTAAAGCGGTGCTCAACTCCGGGCATTCATATTACACCTGTTAAACCACTGCTCACCTGCGGGCAGTCATATTAAGCTTGTTAGACCACTGCTCACCAATGGGCACTCATATTCAGATTTGTAAAGCCTTGCTCAGCTATGGGCACTTATACAATTTTTTTATATTTTCTTGTGTCGGATTTCTTCAAAATACATGGCCCATTTCTTTACATTTTACTTAAATTATAGTTTTATATATATATATATATATATATATATATATATATATATATATATATATATATATGTCAGGGGATTGTTTCATGCTTATTTAAATAAAAATAGAAAATGATGTTGTGGGGGCTCGAACCCTGACTACCTCCTCTTTGGCCAACGTCTCTACCGCTATGCTATTGCTACTTGGCTTAATTTGCATATTTAGATCTTATATGCTTTTCAATGACTGCTAACTGTGACTGAGCGGAGAGCATACCTGCGCAAATGAGCGCAACTACGGGCAAACATTTTGGAAATTCTAAAAAAAAATTAAACTGCTATTTTTACGTTTTACATTACAGTTGGGTTTATAGTCTGTGGGGGCATGTGTGGTGTTGTGTTCCTTGACATTTCCGCGGACTCGCTCGTGGGAGTTTACTTTCAGGACTCTGACTCTTCTGAGGGCGTGTCCCTTTGCAGAACTCGGCATTCGGATACGCCCCCTACTGTCCTACATGGACCGTGTTAGCCTAGGGTGTGATTCAGCATGCCCTCATGAATATGCATGGCATGCTGACTTCATACCGTTAGACTGCAGCCTCCGTGTAAGACATATTAACTCTTACACGGAGATTTCGTGAATCCTGCCCAATATCTTTGCCATGTAGCGCTCTTTCTACTATGTATAACTTTTATTACTATGAGATATAAAGCAACTCTGTCACAATAATTTCAAAATTATTTAATTAATAGTTTATGTGATGTAAACTAACTCTTCTGCAATCATTTCAATATTACCTATGTAAAACTCATTTAATTTTTATCTCTATAGCAAATTGTTTAACTGTACTATGACATTGCTGAAAGAAGTCCATGGACCAGTTCACTTACCTGGTCATCAAATAAATAAACTGAAATATAGATAAATAAATTATATATATCAAAACTCTTGGAAATAGAAAGACCAAAACAAAATGTAAATTTCATTAAGTAATGTAATTCATTAAGAGGAAAAAGAACAGAAGATCACCGTTACTTTGGTAAAAGTACATTTCGAATCTTTATAAGAAATCATAGTGTATAGATAGCTTAATAAATTATAAAACATAAAAGCGGCCAATCTTGTTTACAAAATTGCAACATTTTTGATACTTTAAAAATGATCAAAACACGGTAGGTTCAGGTTAAGGCACTTTAATCTTGCAGCAAGGAGACAAAAACGTGCTAATACAGAGTTTGTCTAACTAAAAACAGGAAATACTTTCATTTTTATACATTCTTAAACTGGTTATGTCCTACCATGCTGACGTAACAGATTACCACCTTTTTCATCATCATTTGCTGACCATCTTTCCCATGAATTTCTGCTGATTTATCAATTTTTATGTGAAACTTTCTGAAGAAAACAACATGGCCTTGATTAGATACATGTTATGTTACTATTCAAGATACTGTGGCTAATTCAAGCATAATGCTAGCAGTTCATTTCTCTAATAATCCTTTGTCTACTTTATCTAAGTTACTACAGCTGCACAAGTTTCCATCCTTCAAACAGCTGTTTGTCTAAAGTCATTACATTTGTAAAATAAGGCATTGTACATTCATTCGCTTCTGACCTAGCAGATAAACACCTGCTTCTCAAGTACATTTCCAAAAGGCATAAACATGAATATTGCTGTGCTAGCAATTACTATGTCAGAGGGCAACTTGCAAGTTTCAGAAAGCATACTGCAGTTTTCAATAAGCATCTTTTTCAGTCTCATATGAAACTCAATTTGTATAAAATACAGTACAAAAAAATAGAATGAAAAGCATATTATAATACTTGGTTATTAATTGGCATTAAGCATACACACATTAATACATATTTTTCTAACATTTCCCTCCTGTTAATACTTTTTTATTCTATTTTCAAAAAAGAATAAACAGTTTGCTTCTTTTCCTAACCTCTTCCATTCAGGATTTGCAGTGAAGAAAGTCATTCAGTTTAAACTTTTATGAAAGTATTTCGCATTCTAGCAACTCTTCAAATTCAGTACTTTGATACATACTCTCTGTTATGGATATATCTATGAATTCTTTGACTAATCTCTTCATGCTGGGGATTCCACAACAAATACAAACTCCTATTAGGAGCAATCCTACCCCAATGGCGATCAATATGTTCATAAAAATGGAGCCCCACCTCCCAAATGCATTCTGGAAAAAGTCTGTCAGAGGGTTTGGGCCTGGCTTGGTCATGGCCGACACTTGCTGAATCACCTCGAGATGATCGTTAATTTCATGTTGATGGTCAGGAATAAACGCACAGCATTCTTCTTTGATTAAAGCGCAAGTCCCACCTCTCGCCGCTAGGGTGAAGTCAAGAGCCATTCGGTTTTGGAGCACTACAGTTCTCATGACATTCAGTTCATCAGTTATCAGTTCAAGAGCAGAAAAAGTCACATTACTCATTACTTTGAGAAGTTTTGACAGTTTTCGCAGCTCCCATATTGATTTAACTGTGCCATATGCAGGTAATATACCTGCCCAGGATATAACAGCATCACTCAAGTCCATGTGCACAAGTTTGGTTCCCACATCACGATGGTCTTTCCAGCCTGCTTCAATTCGTCCCACTGGATTCTCAGGTTTGTTAACAGTCTTTTTGGTTACTTCTTGAGTATTTCGAATATTTCCCTGAGGCAAAACTACAGTGTGTCGGATGGCCGGAACCAGGTACCCAAAAAAACAACTGCCAGACCAATTCTCAGGTAACCATTTATATGCTTTTTTACCGCACACAAAATAACAGTCTTCTACCTTAGTCATTACTTTGTTACGAAATGACTGCCCTGCATGAAACATTTTCCTATCTATTACATATAACTGTTTAAAAAGTACAGGATTGCGTTGTACCTGATCAAGAGTGTTATGCATAGATTTCAAAAATGAGTCATAATCTGTACTACAAGATCTACTCAAATCGTTTGGTTTTCTATAACATTTATACTGTACTGTAACATTACACTTGCTCCATCCCACTTGGATGGTATCGTTTTTGTAAAAACATACAATTCCTTTTTGTGTCACAGGCAAATACAGTGCTACTTTATCATGTGCTTTAATAGCAACTGTGTCAAAAACCAGATTTTCCCAAGTCTCATTGACCCCTAGGGGGATAGCAGTCATCAATAACCCCCCCCGTATGCTGTTGGTATGGCCGTACAGACCCAGCAGTTTGAAACATTAAAAGTCTCAGCATACACACGTGTAATTGCCTGATAAGTGTTAAAGTTCGGATGCCAGTCTATGTTTGGTTCATTACGTCTAATCAGTTCAACTTTTGTGGCAGGAAAAAGGAGTGGCCACAACAAAAAGAACAGTGTGATTAGTATTGCAATAAAAACGATCATACAAGTTTTCTGAGGTTGCTCAATGTCTCTATTCACTCTGTACCTGGTCATTTTGTTCTTGTTGTACAACAGTAACAAAGTTTTTGTCCAATTCAAAATTCTTAACCAGTTTACAGTGCGTCAAATGAATCCAAGAAGCTCGCTCTGTGATCTTGACTGCTGTGGGTGTCGACAGTAGTACCTGGTACGGACCTTCCCACTTTGGAGAACTCCAATTCTTTCGCTTCACAATCTTCACCCAGACCCAGGTGCCTGGGGCTACTGGTGCTTCCGATTTCGGGTTGCTCTTTATCTGAAACAGAATTTAACTGCAAAAGTTTGTTATTCAAAAATCGCCTCATATACCCTGCAAGTGAACTGTCAGCCTCCTGCTCTGCAGACATGAGAGGTTTCCACTGAGGTGTATAATATGCCCTCCCAAATAAAGTTTCAAAAGGAGTTAATCCCTTTGCATTTGGAACAGTTCTCATGCTCAACAGTGCTAAAGGCAAACAGTGCACCCAGTTCTTCTGTGTTTCAGTCATCAGTTTCCTAAGCTTATTCTTCAACACCCCATTATGCCTCTCTACTAACCCTGCAGATTGGGGGTGGTAAGCACAGTGGTTTTTTAATGATATCCCAAAATAGCGACTAAGTTGCTGAACCGTTTGGTTCACAAAATGCGTACCGTTATCACTATAAATCTTTTCTGGTATACCAAATCTGGGTATAATTTCTTTGACAAGGACCTTTGCAACAGTAGCTGCATCTGGATTTTTAGTTGGAAAAGCTTCTACCCATTTGGAAAACATATCTATAATGACAAGGCAATATTTCTTATTCTCACATTTATTCAATTCTATGAAATCCATACAAATAGTATGGAACGAATACGGTGGTGTAGGAAAACTCCCTTGCTTAGGCTTCAATGCCCCTTGTGCATGATGCTTGTTACAAACATGGCATGCTGCACAAAACTTTTTTGTATAATTTGTAAATCCGTAGGTTGTAAACACTCGATTCACTAACTATACCATCCCCCCTGTTGAGACATGGCTCTGCCCATGGCTCAACAACGCTGCATATCTAAACAAGTTAGATGGCAAAATTGGTTTCTTCTCCTTGGAGATGTACAGTCCCTTCTCGAGGATTGCTCCTCGTTTTATCCACTTTTGTTTTTCTATATTTGTAGTAAGTGTCTGCATTGTTATTAACATTTCTAAATCCAAAATCTCAGAGGGTTGTAATTCCTCAATCAAATGAAAAGTTTCTATGGCTGAAGCTGCCTGCTTCGCAGCTGTATCAGCCCGTGCATTACCTTTTGAAATTCTGTCCTGTTGTTTCGTATGAGCTGTGCATTTGCAAATAGCTACTCTTTCAGGTAACTGAATTGAATCTAACAAATCTAAAATAAATTGCACATGATTGATCGGTTTACCAGTAGATGTTATCATTCCTCTATTTTTCCACTGCTGCGCAAAAATATGTACAGTAGAAAAAGCATACTGACTGTCAGTATAAATGTTCACTTTCTTACCTTTTGCTAAGGTACATGCCCTTGTCAAGGCACTCAATTCTGCCGCTTGTGCAGACAAGTTGTGCAGTAAAGATTTTGCTTCTAAAGTCTCAGTATCAGAGACGACTGCATACCCCACTAGGTTCTGTCCTGTAGGACCCCTCCTGCACGAGCCGTCCACATAGTATGTCACCTCGACATCATCCAGGGGAACATCTGTAAGGTCTTGTCTAGGTAATGTCTTTTGCTCAATCTCCTGCAAGCAGCAGTGTGGTTTGCCATCTGCAGGGGTTGGGAGCAAGGTTGACGGATTCAAAGTTGTGCATCGTTCAATTGTCATATGAGGCTGGCTCAACAGTATGGTCATACAGGAAAGATGTCTAGCCAGAGAAAGATATGCTACTTTTTCTTGCAGTAAAATAATTGCGACTGCATGAGGCACTCTCAATGTGAGAGGGTGGAATAGCACTACTGAGGCCGAAGCCTGCACTGCCATTGCAGCTGCAACTACTGCTTGTACACAGTGGGGCAGGGACCGCACCACTGGGTCTAACTGTGATGAATAGTAAGCTATGGGGCGTTGCTTGTCCCCATGTTGCCGTGTCAATACTGATGTCATATAACCCTGCTTACAGTCTACACTTTGAACAAATTGCTTATGATAGTTTGGTAATCCTAAAACTAAGGATGATGCTATCAGTTGTTTCAGCTTGCAGAAAGCTGCTTCTGCTTCAGGTGTCCATTGTAATAAATCCTGTGCTGCCATCGGCTTTCTAAATATTAAATTGGCCAGTGGAACAGATTCCAAAGCATAATTTGGTATCCAGCTCTGACAAAAATTAGTAGTTCCCAGGAAGGACATCATTTCCTTCTTGGTAGTTGGTCTAGGTGCTTGTAATATTGCTGTTTTTCTATCTTCATCTAATATTCTACCTTCTTTGGATATTACATATCCCAAGTACTTAACTTGTTTTCTCCAAAGTTGTAGCTTGTCTTTATTTACTTTGTGACCTTCAGTAGCTAAAAACTGTAATAAAGCTATCGTGTCCTATTTGCATTCTTGCTGGGTGGGGGCTGCCAGCAGAATGTCATCTACATAAAGTAAAATCTGACTACCTTTCAGTGGGATAAATCCCACCAGGTTGCTTGCCATTTCCTGTGCAAATATTGTTGGACTTTCACAATATCCCTGTGGTAATCTTGTGTATGTATACCACTTTCCCTGAAATGTAAATGCAAACCAATATTGGCTGTCAGGGTGTAACGGTATTGAGAAAAATGCATTACTAATGTCTACCACAGAAAAATATTTTTGCTCTGGCTTTAAATCATTCAGTAAGGTATGTGGATCTGGCACCATTGGTGCCCTGGGTATAACTGCATTATTTACAGCTTGCAAATCTTGGACCATACACCATTCCCCGTTTGCTTTCCTGACAGGAAATAAAGGTGTATTACATGGTGAATCAGGAGATTCTATTAAGACTCCTTCCTTAAGTAAGGCTACTATTATAGGCTTGATTCCTATCTCTGCATCCTTTCTCAAGGGATACTGTCTTTTCTGGTGTCTAAATGCTGACTTTGGCGTAATGGTAACTGGTCCTGCTGTTTGTATAAGTCCTACATCTGATTTCCCTGTTGACCAGAGAATGTCTGGTATGCTTCGCAAGGCTTTTTCCTCTTCTTCTAATAAGAGTAATACTCAGCTATTCTCACTAGCCTGTGAGTGCACAGCTGGGTGTGTCTGTGTAATCCAATTCAGTTTCTTTTTCTGTACTCCTTGTTCGGAGAGCTCTAATTCTGTCTGCTTTTCCCACCTTGTGACTTTTTCACCTAATTCTGCCCATTTCAAATTTCTATTCTTGGTTAAGCTAACATGTGGCAATCAATTAGATTTGTAAAGTGGGAGTGGTCTAAGTTGTGCGTCACGAGGATTCCAGTCGCCACTGATCATGTGCCAATATGGACCCACAATTTGTCTAACTACTTTTTCTACTTCTTCTCCATTCAAATGGTAGCTTAATCTCATACCCTGCAAGTTCTCTAAAAATTTTCTAAAATTCACTTTTGGGTGGGGAATTCCCTCTGTGGCTTTCCGGATATCTTCCGGTGTCCACGGTCTATAAACTAAAAGAGTCAGATCCTGTCCTGCCTGTCCTGCCTGAGGATTTGGTACTTCTATGAGTGGACATATCTCTTCTTCACTCATAGCCTGGGATTTTCTATTTATTTCACTTAATTCAATCTCCCTCCTCAAGTCGCGTGTTCGAGACCTTGTCTCGATAGGATCCCTAACAAACGGTTGTGATTTTGCAGGAACAGCTGGGTATAGCGGAGGTGGATCAGCTTGTCCACTCGCTTCATATTCTGGTAAGGGAAGCGGAGGGGGTGCAGGAGGGGTCATTGCTTTTACCAGGTTATTGTCTTCTTTGTCTAAGAACGTTGTCTTTGAATTCTTTATTCTCTGTTCCCTGTGATTTGCTTCCTCAAGCCACCTATGCGCCTGAGGGACTCCTAATTGTCTTTGCTTTTTTAGTTGACCTTTCGCGTCTATTTTTAATTGTTTAACAAGTTTCATAAGTGCAAGTTTATCTAAATTACCATCGAATTTATACTTATCAACCCATTTTGTATAATACTTAACATTGTCGGCACGCTGTAACTGCATATACTTCGCATCTTCGGTTAGGGGCGGGTCTCGGGAACTTTTTGTGCACTGATTTCCCATTGCTGTCTTGGCTAAGCTGTAAATTGTTACGTAACCCTTTCTATCACATGGTACCACAAACCTATACCTTTTCACAATTTATCTGGAATAACTGCCTACCTATTCTGTTTCCCTGATCTATGACAAAAACAGTAACCCCCTTTTCTGTCTCTGATCTGCACATGCAAATCTACCTGACAAAAAACAGTTCTGTAATTGGTCCCTGATCTTGAAACAGAAATAAGGTAATTCCTCCTTACCTGACCCTCCGTGAGTTGATCCACCGGATCTTTGACGTCCTCCAATCCCAGATCAGAAACAGTGGCTGGCCTCTTTCGAACGACAATTCAGTCGGAGGTCTTTCAAAACAGAAGAGCCAATTTGGCCTCTTCTCCATATGGATGCATGCCACCGGGCCCAATTCTGACCTAGGCCTAGAGCAAGAGGTACTTTCCGGTCCGAAGGACCAAACTGTCAAAGGAAAAATATACTTTAAAAATGATCAAAACACGGTAGGTTCAGGTTAAGGCACTTTAATCTTGCAGCAAGGAGACAAAAACGTGCTAATACAGAGTTTGTCTAATCAAAAACAGGAAATACTTTAATTTTTATACATTCTTAAACTGGTTATGTCCTACCATGCTGACGTAACAGATTACCACCTTTTTCATCATCATCTGCTGACCATCTTTCCCATGAATTTCTGCTGATTTATTAATTTTTATGTGAAACTTCCTGAGGAAAACAACATGGCCTTGATTACTCCCAGTTAGATACATGTTATGTTACCATTCAAGGTACTATGGCTAATTCAAGCACAATGCTAGCAGTTCATTTCTCTAATAATCCTTTGGCTACTTTATCTCTAAGTTACTACAGCTGCACAGGTTCCCATCCTTCGAACAGAGCTGTTTGTCTAAAATCATTACATTTGTAAAATAAGGCATTGTACATTCATTCGCTTCTGACCTAGCAGATAAACACCTGCTTCTCAAGTACATTTCCAAAAGGCATAAACATGAATATTGCTGTGCTAGCAATTACTATGTCAGAGGGCAACTTGCAAGTTTCAGAAAGCATACTGCAGTTTTCAATAAGCATCTTTTTCAGTCTCATATGAAACTCAATTTGTATAAAATACAGTATATGAAAAATAGAATGAAAAGCGTATTAAAATACTTGGTTATTAATTGGCATTAAGCATACACACATTAATACATATTTTTCTAACAGTTATTAAATGAAATATTAAGGAATAAATAGCAAGATGCCCGATTCATTGTACTGAAAAAATAATCGACTTTTAGTCATTATGGTAATGAAATGGTTTCTTGCCATACTTATGAAAAAGCTGTACCGCAAGGTATCATATCAATAAACTATAAAGCGGATGTAGGGTCTAATTTTCATCATTAGGCACAATTTATTAAAATGCATGATTACAAAAGTGAAATATTAAAATCACTTAGCAGGTTTTACCTCATATCATGCGTTCCGGCCCCAAAATCCAGACAACACCAAGAAAGGAGGGGGGGTGTCCATATTCATCAAGGACACCCTCACCTCAAGGTTGGTGGCAACGCACTATGCATCAGAAACTATCCAGGTGCAATTAACTGTAGGCAAGACTGCTCTGCAGTTTGTAGCCTGTTACAGGCCACCCTCTCAAACTCAGGAACCTCACACAGCTTTCCTGAAAACACTGGAGGGGATAAATATATCCCCAAACACCATCATACTGGGTGATTTCAACTATCCAAATATAGACTGGGATCACTACTCAAGCCCCAACACTCTAGCCCAAAGGTTCCTAGAGTTCATAAACTCAAATGCCATGGAACAACTAGTCACCATCCCCACAAGAGGAGAAAACATACTAGATCTCATCATCACAAACATGGGGTCAAAATGTTCAACACCAGAAGTATACCCATCATTGGTGAGATCAGATCATAAACTAATCTCACTTGAAGTCCACATCCCGCCCCCACCCCAGATAAAAAAGACCACAGTGAAGAACTTCTCAAAAGCCAACTTCACACTCCTAAAGACTGGTGTGGTCTCTTTCAAGGCCCCCGAGCCAGCGGAAACCATTACTCAAACCACTGAATCACTTACAAATGCCTTCTACCAGCACCTCCAGGACTGCATGGATCAGGCAATCCCAAACAAAACAAAGACTCTTTGTACCAAAGGCAAGCGTCCAGTCTGGTGGACCCCAGCCATAAACAAGCTTTACAACAAAAGGAAGAAGCTACTACAAGATAGAGCAAAATCCGTAAAAGGGAAGACACCCTTGATCATTATAAGTAAAAAACTGACATCTCTCATAAAAGCATCCAAGGCAAATTTTGAGAGAAAAATCGCTAAGGACTCAAAAGACAATCATAAGGCCTTTTTAGCTATGTTAGAAACCTGGGAGGAAACTCCCAGATATGCTCAGAATTAGTTCAAAATGATGTAAAATCACTGAACCTACAGACATTGCCAACATACTGGCTGACAGGTTCAGTGCAAATTTTCCCCTCCCCAAAGGAGAGATATCTATACCAGAGAATTGTAGTCCCCAAACATCTCAAATGCTCAGGTGAGAACTGCTCTCTCCAAGGCGAAAAACACAGCATCCATGGGACCAGATGGTGTCCCCGGTTGTGTGCTCCACGAACTCAATGAGGAATTAAACCTGCAGTTAGGGCAGCTGTTTAATCTTAGCCTCACCTCAGGATACGTACCCAAGGAGTGGCGTACGGCAACGGTGGTCCCACTTCACAAAGGAGGTGCCTCCACTGACCCCGGAAACTACCGTCCCATCAGCTTGACAAGCCTGGTCTGCAAAGCCATGGAGAGGATCATAATGGAACTCATAAATAAAGACATAAGGGACTTGCAGACTTTGGATCCAACCCAGTTTGGCTTTGTCAAGGGCAGATCATGCCTTTTAAACTTGGTTGACTTCTTCGAAACAGTCACCAAGGCCATTGACGAGGGCAAGGCAGTCCACACAGCCTACCTTGACCTGGCAAAGGCTTTTGACACAATACCCCACTCGGGTATCATTGAAAAACTCACCAGCTTAAATGTAAACCCATACGTCACAAGATGGGTTGCAAACTGGCTAAGTGACAGAACCCACAGGGTCAGAGTTGCTGGCGCCATGTCTGACTCCAAGCCTGTCACAAGTGGTGTCCCACAGGGCTCAGTCCTGGGCCCACTTTTGTTCGGCATCTACTTTTCAGAAGTACAAGCAAACACAGGAGGATTATGGCTGACAAAGTTTGCAGATGACTGCAAACTGGGCACCATAGTTGAAAACCCATCTGGCACAGACATCCTTCAGAAGGGTCTCATAGAAATGGATAACTGGTGCCAGAGCCATGGCCTAAAGTTAAACGCCAAAAAATGCATAGTCATACCCTTCGGGAAAAACAATCCACTAAGCACAGAAAAGGTTATCAGGGATCTGGGGAACCAGGTTGACAGTAACCTTTCGTTTGACACTCACGTTGCCAAAGTAGTTAGGAAGACCTTCTACATTGCCCACCTGATCATGAAGGGATTCACATCTAGATCAAGGGAGGTCA
Organism: Protopterus annectens; assembly: GCF_019279795.1. Taxonomy (NCBI): domain Eukaryota; kingdom Metazoa; phylum Chordata; order Ceratodontiformes; family Protopteridae; genus Protopterus; species Protopterus annectens. Next base: position 10,046,692 of record NC_056728.1, on the reverse strand, counting down.
TCGTTCCCCTATACTCATCACTCATCAGACCAATGATTGAGTACAATGCCCCATTCGGAATGTAGCTGAACCGACACCTGCAGCAATTGGAAAGACCCCAAAAGTTCCTCACCAAAAGGATAAAGGGTCTCAAAAATATGTCTTATGCTGCCCGACTGAAGGAACTCCAGCTCTATTCAGTCGCTTACCGTCTGCTCAGAGGTGACCTGTGCCTGACATACAAGGCCATGTCCAACCCGGAATTAATGAACATGCTTCACCTCAAAAAATCTAAATCCATCAGAACTACAAGGGCAAGAGACTTAAACCTCAACACGACTATTAATAGGACGTGCTGGAGGGACAGATTCATCACCCAGAGACTCCCTATGCTGTGGAACAAAATCCTGGTACATGTGAGGCAGAGCACCTTGCTGGCCTTGTTCAAGAGAAATCTTGACCAATGGATGGGAGATCGCAGGTATACCCCAGGGATAACCTCTGTGTCACTGCTTGACAGAGGCACAACAAAATAATGGGCATAGTATCCTTCAAACTAAAGGGGTGGCGAAAGTCACAAAACTCTGGGCTATGCTTATAAATGCCCTAGGGCATATAGCCTAGTATGAACCTATGAACTTATGAACATTAATAAGTTACAAGAGTTTATGTCCATGATCAGGAGCAACCGTCTTTATGAAGAAATACCTCACTGATTTGCCTCTTATCCGTCTTCTCTCTATTTTTTAGTGTTATATCTTATAGAACCTTCATTCTTTGAAGGATGCTATCTTTCAGGATTTTCCCATTCCATGTAAGTTATTTAAATGTTTTGTGATGCTTTCATTTCATTTCTTTCAGGGCAAAAAACACTATTATACCATGACCCCCCCAAAACGTGCACGCTGATTGGCCAGCGTGCACATTGTAAATTGAGTTATACTAATGGAAAAAGGTCCGGTCGCCCGGACTTTTTTCCATTAGTATAACTCTACTTTTAAAACACTGTCTCGTTATGTTAAATGGGTTTAACATAGAGACAGTTAAAATAAGCAACGGAGATCTCCATTGCTTATTTTAAAACTGTCTCGCTATGCTAAACCCATTTAACATAGCGAGACAGGTTTTAAAAAAAAGCAACGGAGAAAGCAAGATCTCCGTTGCTTTTTACTGTTTCGCTATGTTAAATGAGTTTAACATGCGAGACAGTTAAAATAAGCAACGGACATCTCCGTTGCTTATTTTAAAACTGTCTCGCATGTTAAACCCATTTAACATAGCTAAAAAAAAAAAGCAAGGGAGATCTTGCTTTCTCCGTTGCTTTTGCCCACAGCTCTGATGTACTGCGCAGGCGCGGCAGTACATCAGAACTGCCGCGGATGCCAGACATCTGCGGAAGGGCAGTAAACAGGCATTATACTATGCCATTATTTAAGAAAAATAATAGTTTCTTTTCTTAAATAATGTCATATAATAGCAATAACCACTTCTGGTGTGGGTAATGCTGTATTTACCCAGGGTTGGCTTTGTTTGGTCCCTCGGGCTTCACCCTTGGGACCAAACCACACCAACCGTGGGTAAATCCAGCATTACCCACACCCAGGCGTGGGTTATTGCTATAATATCCTTTACTCACCCCTTGTACATCTTTAGTTAAAGACATTGTGCCATTTATGTTGCCCTTCTTTGCAAATCCTCCATTAACAGGGTAATAAGAGGTAGTTTCATCAATGGCCTTTGCAGAGGAGGGGTGACTTTCCAGTGAATGACAGAATACCCCATTTTCAACTGCCTATTTATGTAGACTGCCCACCTTTAGACAATGAGATATAATTATACCAAGTTCATTCACCATTTTTTGGTTGTCTCTATCTCATCTTCCCTTGTATAGCTTTTCCTGATTTTTTTACAATATTACTTGGTAAACATTGAGGTAGCGTTCATCAGAAATACTTCCATAGCAAAATAAAACATATCATTGATGAAAGAATGAAAAGTAGCATTTCTGTAGGGAAGAAAACCTCCTGCACCTCTCATATGTGGGGGGGGGGGCTGTGCTCCTGCACCCCCATGCCTGCAAATACTTACATTAAGGTTACACATCCTTTGGGTTAAATATGCACTTCATTATCTCACCTGTTCCACAGTTTCAGGCTGTTAAACAGCCCCTTTTCAATGAAACAGGAAATAGTGAAACTAGTTAGATGATTCCCATCTCATCAAAAATATCACAGCAAATAGCAAGGAACCCATTGTATTGCCCATGTATACTTTTCTTTGTTTAAGCTAAGCTGTTGGATATCAACAGCTCCTCCAAGCTTGTGACATCTCTTCTTTTCTTATCCACCTTCCCTTCCATGCTGAAACAGTTACATATTTTTGTGTTATCTGCAAAGGGTCATAGTTCTCTCTTTTCCACCTTCAATGTCCCATACATACATACATACATACATACATACATACATACATACAAATGTTTCAAGCACGGGCATTAAAGCCCTTCCAATATGCCAAAACACTTGTTCCCATAATAAATGTCCAGGCTGTTCTTAAAAATATTTAAACAAGTACTTGCTTTAATGTAATTTGGTAGTCTGTTCCAAGCATCAGCTACTCTGTCAGAGAACCAATTAGTACACTTCTCATTCCTATAGAATCTTCTACATAGGTTATCTGATGATTATCTAGTACTTTTTGATAACCCCAAACATTCCCAGAGGTAGTTGTCCCTAAATGCCCTATATACCTGAATAAGATCTCCTCTTAAATATCTTTAAGAGACACTGTACAAGTTCAGATATTTTAGTCTTTCATAATAACTTAGATTTTCACATCCATGGATGCCCTTAGTATATTTCCCCTGTACACTTTCCAGTTTATTCATGCTTGTTTTCTTATAAGGTTTCCATATTGTTATTCTATACTCAAGTTTGGGTCTAATGTAACTAACAATGACTTCATTATGTTTGATTTCCTAGACTTTATAAATCTTTTTATACAATCTATAGTTCTATAACTATCATTAACCAATTAAAAGCCCACTAACTGCAGAGGACAGGACCCTAAAAATGGAAGCTTTAATGAATCATTTAAGACTTATCTTTCTTACTATGTGTTCTGTGCATTGTTACTGTCTGTATCCTGTTAACTACTCTGTGTTTAATCCAGGGTATTTATCTTATTATGTGGGACTGTCCTATATGTCTTAGTAAAATCTAATTAGGCAGTATCCACATCTACTTTGTTTATCCCTGTGATGACCTAGTCAGAGAAGATGTGTATGCTGTTGCTAGACATCTGATTGCTCATATTACAGCTGGTCAAGCTTCAGAGCTTGAGGTGGTAGTAGTAGGTTCCACTGAGGGGGATCCAACATGTGCCTGGTCAGTGGTTCTCCACAGACTGATGATAATGGCAAAATTATGCATTTGGCGCAGTCTGATGATACAGTTGCACTCTCAGCAATGCAGACAGTGGAGGGAACACTCACATCATTCACAGCTGTGAAGGTCCAGGATGAATCATTAGCATCAGCTGTGTTTTGCAAAGGTCATTAGTTGTTGCTGTCTCCTTCCATACGGCAACAGCTGTTTTTTGCTTGCTTTCATAGCATTTGTTCATTTTATGTGTTTTGTTGAATGGGTACATTTAATCAACCACAATTACATATGTTAAAAAGGATTTATGTACTTGTGCAATGAATTAAGTGCATTTTGGGGCAATTTTGCCTCAAGATATATAGTCTAGAGGAATCATAATGGCTCCACCAGAAAAGTCTGTTTGGCTGGCATGAACCTCCTGTTACAAATCCATGGTGTTGTATATCCTGCCTTTCATTGATCTCCAAGTTTCAGTAATTATTTGATTTACTAATGATCCAATCATTTGTAACCAGTGAGATCTAAGTAACTAGTCTGCAATATTTTTGCACCTCCTTTTTTCACCTTTTATAAGTGAAGTCACACTTGTTTTCCTTCATTCCACATGCTTTATGCTATCCTTTCATGAACTTAAAGAAATTAGCCAGAGGTGTTGCTTGTTCTACACCTAGTTCTTTCAGCATTCTGGGGAGAATGCCAGGTAGCTTCATTGGTTTAAACCAAAAGAACTCCAAAGATGTACGAAAGAAAAAACACACAAAAATTCCACAGGAAGGCATCACAAAAATAGACGAGGCATTTACCTGGAATAAAGGTCAATGTTTAATTTTAAAGAATTAATTCAGAATCATTCCTTGTGTAAATAACCTGTATTCAGTAACCTTATCCATAATATCTTTCTTGTTTGGTTCATGTTCTCTTTGCTCCATTCGTAAATATTGAACTGACATACCTGTCCATGATCTGTGCCTTCTTACTGTCACTATGCCACAGGCCTTCCCCTTTAATAAGTTTTAGCATGTCACACTTAAATTTTCTTTGCTCTCAATGACTCCTTTAGAACAATTGATCTCCTTTTCTAGTAAAGTTTATTACACATCTTCATTCTGGACCCTGGTTTTCATAATTCAGCTGATTTATGTGTTTTTTTTTCTTTTAGTTTTTGCCCTTTTGTTTTGTGTTGTACTTCCTGAATGTTATCCTTTATATATTAATTGTTCCATCACCTATTTAAGAATCATATTAGATTTTTGCATATACCTGTCCTGATCCCTTCATTGCAGAAACATTTGTTGCGTCTGTGATGGCAGTTTTAATGTTCCGGGCATTTATTATAGTCCTGTTCACAGACTACTACTAAATGTTGTTCTGAGGCACTTTCTCATTTCACCCAAATCAGTCTGCATAAAATGTAACACTCCAGCTAGCTCAGGTGTAACTTCACTTTTCAGTTATATTCATTGTCAACAGCACTGGTGGTTACTTTTTCTGAGGTTGTTAGCATTTTCTTCTATCCACCTCACTTGAGACTACAGTCTGTAAGATATTTTTCCTTACTAATGGATTCTAAAAGAAGCTGTTTGTGACACAGTCCATCCAGGCCCAGCAGCTAACATCTGGAATATCTGGGTCACCCTTTAACAATGTAAGTTTTTTGATGTTCTGCACATTCTTCTGTCATTGATTTATCCTCTAACACTTCCTAAAAAACTGGTCCTGATAACAGCTGTTATAGAATTGTCGTGTCATACGACAGGCTATCTCCACTCCTAGTTACTTCTTACTTTTCTTGCTGTGGCTCCGCCTTTTGTATAGAGATCTCCGCCTCCTCTATTTCTAACCCCCCTTCATCACTGTAAACTGAAAAATGTGACATACTGACATATTACTCATACTTATATGTGTGCATAGTGTCATTGTCACTATCACTATATTCAGGTGATCAAGGCTACCAGCTCAGAGAGTGTCTTACATAAACTAAGGCCTTGCTTTTTCATGACTTGGTAAAATTGAAAATAACAGACATCCTCAAATGCTAAATTCCAAAAATGGAAGTTACTTCACGGGATATTACATGTGGACATCATGCTTTTAATTCTGTTCTCTGACTTAGGCTAGTAAGACCATTTTGTTCTCAATCTTTCCTTATCTTTGCATTTATTTTGCGTGTGTGTGTGTGTGTGTGTGTGTGTGTGTGTGTGTGTGTGTATATATATATATATATATATATATATATACACACACACACACACACACACACACACACACACACACACACACACACACACACATCACTGTAACCGTGTGTCACACATATATTTGTGCATCAGTTTATGCAGATGTGCCTGTCTGTATATGGGCACATGCCTGTGCATGTCTCTGTATGCATATTTATGTTTTTTGTGACTTTGTATATGAATATTTGTTGTATATGTGATCATCTCTTGATATACACACACACACACACACACACACACACACACACACGCTCACTGTCGTACACTTAACTGAACACTCAAAATATCAGAATTAAAAATATCAGTCTAAGAAGATCAAAACTCAAAATATCTAAAAAACAGCAAAAAAAAAAACCCTTTTTTTGCAGGGTGCAAGTCCTCTTGCAACCCCCACATTTTCTGCTTATTATATATACCAACTCTGCGATCACACAATAATGGGGCAAGGGCAAATTCCCTTTCCTCACTGAAAAAATGAACTTGCACCAAAAGCAGCAAGCTAAAATCCCATTAAGGAGAACATTTGCTCATATGAGCATTTACCTTTTTACAGCATTGAAAAGGGATTGCTCATATGAGTGTTCACTCTTCTAAACTGCTACCATATATAAATATATATATATATATATATATATATATATATATATATATATATATATATACACATACACACATGGGTCCACTATGAAATCTCAAGATCCCACAACCTCGACTATCAAAATCCCGAGTCCAGAATGTCGAGATTATGGAATCTTGAAATCGCAGAAAAAAAAAAAAAGGATGACAGCATTTAAAAACATGTTTTTGCAGGGAAGCAAGCCCCCCTGCAGCCTCACACCCCCCCTGCAAATTAAATATACTAACTACAAGATTGCACTACAGTGAAGAGAAAGTACAACTGTGTACACTTACCATAAATGAAGATGTTCGAGTGTATTCACTGTTGCAGTCATTACATTTGGGTAATCCTGCTGGAAGGTTGCCCTCAGTCGGCCTAAATTCCAAAGTCCTGGGTCCTGCATCGGCTGCTGTCACCCCTTCCCTGACGTCAGGTTGCCAGGGGTATAAAAGATGCGGCTGACGCCATTTTCTTTAGTTTTTCTTGTCCCAGATGTCAGGTGCCCCCTAAAAGGGTAGCCAAAATTTATATATATATATATATATATATATATATATATATATATATATATATACATGCACCAATATAAAATTTACCTTCATCTACAAGCAAATACACCACATAGGTTGTATAAATCAGAGAAGGAAAGATAGGTTCCATCAGAAGAAAAGGGGGAAGGCGGGTGGGTAACCTGGACTGCAACAGTGAATACACTCGAACATCTACATTTATGGTAAGTGTACACAACTGTACTATGTTCTTCGTGTTTCACTGTTGCAGTCATTACATTTGGGTAGAGGCCCAAAGCTATGGATGGGAGGCTGGAGCCAAACAGCATTAGGAGTGGCTATGAGGCCCTGCAGAACTGCAGTGGCAAAGCCTGCCCTGGATTTAGAGTAGAGTGGCAGATGATACTGCTTTGTAAAGGTGTGCACTGAACTCCAAGTAGCAGCCTCTAAAATGTCCTTGGTTGGTACTCCCCTGAGAAAGGCTGCTGAAGTGGCTGCAGCTCTGGTTGAATGTGGCCTAATGCCCTTAGGCACTGGCTTGCCATGGTGTAAGTAGCAGAAACGAATGCAGTGGCCTATCCACTTTGAAATAGTCTGCTTTGAGATAGCCTTTCCTTGTGATCCTGCAGCATATGCCACTAGTAATTGCTCTGTCTTTCTGAAAACTTTGGTTCTGTCCAAGTAGAATCTAGGCTTTCTGTGTACATCCAAAGAATGCAGAATTCTCTCCCCCTTGTTCTGTGGCTTTGGATAAAAAGTTGGCAGATGAATAATTTGGTTAAGAGCCACACTGGACACCACCTTAGGCATAAATGTTGGGTTTGTCCTCAGAGAGACCCTGTCTGGATAAAAAATGATAAAAGGTTCCACAGCCATGAGTGCCTGTAGCTCTGAAACTCATCTTGCAGAAGTTATTGCTAGGAGCAGAGATGTTTTCCAAGATAAAAACTTTATATCAGCAGTAGCAGCTGGCTCAAAAGGAGGCAGTGTGAGTTTTTCCAAGACATAGTTGAGGTCCCATGCAGGCATTGGTGATCTCCTTGGAGGCCTTAAATTTTTGGCTCCTCTGAGGTACTGTTTTAATAAGGGATGAGAAAAGATAGGTGGCTTTGTATTGTAATGAGCCGAAATGGCAGAGGCATGAATTTTAATAGATGAAAAAGATAGGCCTTTGTCCAGCATCTCATTTAAGTATTGCAAAATCTGAGGAATATTTGGCACAGCTGTATCAGTTCCTTGTGCCTGGTTCCAAGCACAGAATCTCTTCCATTTTCCAGCATAAGATTTTCTAGTACTAGGCCTCCTGGGCTCCAAAATGACATCCATCACAGCTTTACTAAGAGGTGTGTTTTGTATGACTACATTATCCGTCATGCTGCCAGGTTTAAAGTCCTGAGTTGGCTGTGCAGGATCTGATTGTTTTGCTGGGACAGTAGATGAGGTATTTGAGGTAAGGCCCAAGCTGGGCATTGAGACAAGTTCTTTAGAATTGGAAACCAGTACTGGCGAGGCCAGTCTGGGGCAATCAGTATCATTTTTAGCTTCTCCTGTCTAACCTTTAGGAGTACCTTGGGGAGGAGAGGCAGTGGGGGAAAGGCATAAACTGATAGGTTTTTCCAGCTGAAAGATAGGGTGTCCACTTTCCATGCTTGTCTGTGATAAGTCCTTTTGCAGAATCTTTTTAGTTGGCAGTTGTGAGGGGAGGCACATAAATCTATGTCCCCATTTCCTTGTTATCATGCTGAAGACTTGTGGATCCAGCTGCCACTTGTGGAGATCCATGAGGTTTCTGCTTAGTTCGTCTGCCAGAGTATTTTTCCTTCCTGGCAGGAATTGCGCCTGCAGATGTACTTGGTAAGTTAATGCTGTGTCCCACAAAGTCATGGCTAATCTGCAAAGGGGGTAAGAATGTGTGGCCCCCTGCTTATTTATATACCACATGACCGTGGTGTTGTCTGTCTTTATCAGTACTTGTTGATGAAGTAGGTCCTTGAAGGCTGTCAGGGCATTCTGAACAGCTAGCATCTCTTTTTGATTGATATGTAGATGCATTTGGGTTGAGGACCATGTGCCCTGAATGCATCTTCCTGCCATGTGGGCCCCCCAGGCATAATCTGATGCATCCGTTGTTAGTGTCTGCCTGGCTGGGGGTAATGTGAATGTCTGTCCCTTGTTTTGGTGACAAGCCTTTGCCCACCATCGAAACTCTTGTTGTAGGCAGGGAATGAGAGTAATCATTGTTTCCAGACTGTGGCAATGTTGAGTCCAAACACGTTTTAGGTACCATTGCAGTTTCCTCATATGAAGTCTTGCATATGGAATTAGTAGGATGCAGGATGCCATGAAGCCCAAAGCCTGCATAATTCTTCTTGCACTTAATTGGGCCTTTGTTGCCAAAATTTTGAAATAGATAGTCAGTTGCTTTTGTTTGTATGGCTTGAGATAAGCCATCTGGGCAGTTGTATTTAAGCTTGCACCCAGGAATATTATCTCTTGAGAGGGTACTAGTTTTGATTTCTTTTCATTGACTATGTACCCTAGGCATGTTAGAAGTCTTTTCACAAACGCCAGATGCTGTAGAAGAATGTCCTTGTTCTCTCCTTGAATTAGACAGTCCAAGTAAGGATATATTTGTATTCCTCTTTGTCTGCAGAATGCAATTACTGGTGCCAGGCACTTTGTAAAGACCCTGGGCGCAGTAGATAAGCCAAAGGGCAGTGCAGAGAATTGGTAATGCATTGAGCCGTCCTTGAATCTGAGGTATTTTCTGCATAATTTTCTGATTGGGACATGCAGGTATGCCTCTTTTAGGTCTAGAGTCACCAGCCAAGCGTTCTTGCCCAGCAGGGGCAGAAGCTGCTGCAAAGTCATCATCTTGAATTTTGGTATATCCAGGAATGTGTTCAGAATAGATAAGTCCAGTATTGGTCTCCAGGCCTTGTCCTTTCTGGGTACCAAGAACAGTCTTGAGTAAAATCCTTGTCCCTGCTCTTGCTCTGGTATTTGTTGAATGGCCCCCATGTCCATGAGGGATGAGACTTGTTTTTGTGCCTCTGCCCATTGATTTTTTGGCAGATCTGGCCAGTTGTTTGCCTTTGGCAGGGTATGGAAATGGAACTTCTAGCCTTGTGACACAATATTTAGAACCCACTTGTCCTGGGTTATAATATGCCAATTTTGAAAAAAAAAGTGCTAATTTTCCCCCTAAGGGTGCTGCCAGTTGATAAGTGCTTGGTGCAGGCAGGGGGAAGTCATTGGGACTGTTTCCTGTATGGTTGTGATTTGTCTTCTCCAACTTTGGGGGTAGAAGCACCCCATTGCTTTGACCTGTAGGAACCTTGCACCTGGGATCTGCCTTTAGGGCATCTGGAGCTGCCCCTTTGAGGTCTGTTTGACACAGGAAAGGACCAATTCTTTGTAGACCACTGTCTACTAAACCTAGGTGGTTATACTTGTAAAAAATCGTTGACAGTTTGCATAGATTTAGCTTTGTCCTCCATTTTCTTTAACACCTCCTCTGCCTTAACACCAAACAAAGTATCACGCTGTAAAGGTGCATCTAATAATTTAACTTTGACATGATCAGGCAGATTTTGTTCCTTTAACCAAGCATAATTACAGAACGCGTAACTGCGGCCCTGCAGGAGACCTCCAAAGAATCAAAACCACATTGCAAAGTATGCTTTCCAACTTGTTCAGCTGCATGCAATAAATCCTGCATTTCCTTGTTTTCTGCACATTCACAGTTTAATAACATTTTCTGTTTAAGCAATGCCATGACATGTTGCTGATATTTGAGCATATGATACTGACCGTTTAAGGCCCTTATAGCCAAGGTAGCAGATGTGTAAACCTTTTTTCCTCATTTGTCCAGTGCCCTAGAATCTCTGTCAGAGGGGGTAGAGTTTTTTGCAGTGGAAGCCTTAACTCCTTTGGGACCCTGTGAAATAGTTTCTGGGTCTGCAGCAGGGTTTTTAAAAAGGAATTTATGAGAGTCAGGAACCCTGTAATATCTGTCAGGCTTAACAGGAGCTGGAGGTAAGGAGTCAGGGGTAAGACTAGACTCCGAAAACACATCATCTACAATATCTAACACAGGTGGAATGACTAGTGGCCTGTGTTGAGGTAGTAAAAGGAAATCCCTGAGCATCTTTTTAGATTCTGAAAAATCTTGGCTCTCCCAGTGGAAATGCTCCCTCATGGTATGCAAGGTTTCTCCAAAAGAATAATCCTCTGGAGGAGAAGCTGAAGGTATAAATTCTTCAGCATCAGAATCCTCATGGGGGGGAGAGAATATTCCTGATCAGAAGAGGAATCAGAAGAAATAGAAACCTGATCTGAAGATTCATAGTCAGTCTCTTGCCTAGGCCTCTTATCAGGAGGGGGATGGGAACCCCTGATCAAGGTAATTGAGTCTTCTGCCATTTTGAGCATCTGTTTTTTGGGCATAGAGGCCTGTCCACGTGGCTCTTGAGTTTGTTTCTTTGCTTTAGAAGGTGCTTTAGTCTTTGCCTTTGTAGCTGAAGTTGGTTTAATGTAAAGATGTTTAGGTCTGAATACACCCTCAGAAGCCGGTGCCTGCTCAGCGGCTCCAGACCCACCTGAAGGAATAGTATCCGAGGCTCCAATACCTTGAGTTTCCAGTGACATGGCCGACTCCACATGGGAGTGGGTAGCGGCCTGCGACTCTAAAGTAGCGGGCATCAGGGGCTACGAAAGCACCTCACTGAGAACTGGCGAACTGGTGACTGGCTTAGGAGACGCTTCATCGTCGGTTTTGGGCCTCGGTTGTCTATCTCTCTCCTTTTCTTTGCGTTTTTTGTGAACTCCGGTAGTTGGATGGCTATCCAATGACATTTCTGGATAATTAAACCAGCGTCCAAAATAGTTTAAAGCAAAATCATATCGACGCTTAATAGTGCGTTG
>NC_056728.1:9997542-10032542 GCF_019279795.1 Protopterus annectens | reverse complement strand
TCCAATATTTAAGTATGCTGATGAACTAAAGAACTTAGCTATGGCATAATCATACAGAACCATTTATGGTTACCTGGAAGATATAAACATACAGCATAAACAACTAGGGGTTAAAGGCAGTGTCCAGAAATGCAAAATTATGATACTCGGGAGTCAGAAACTGGACAAACATATTAAGCTAGACAAGACTGCTGTAGAAGAAGCCAGAATTATAAGAGATCTGGATGGATACCTTGATTAATAGCAAGCTATACTTTAAGCAGTATATAATTATTGCTGTTTATAACAATGCCAGGTAGGATGCTACCATTTTGACTTAACTATTTAAGATTCTAAGTCATCTGTTTTCAAAGTTTAATTCTTCCTTCTGTGCATACACTAAAATGCATCCATTTTAAAAGTGAATTTAATTTGTTTGAACTTGTTCAAAGGAATTTTTCATAGAAAATGTATTTATGTAAGGACAAAGATTACTCATTTCAGCTCTTGACACAGAAAAGGTAAACATTTAACACATAACGTTTTTAGCAATTGTAGTTTTAAGAAGAATACTGGGGTACAGGACACGCTTATGTACTAACTATATTTATATACTAACTTCAATACACTGAGGCATACGACAAATGTTCTTTAGTATTCTCCTTATAAGAACCTGCAAAAGAAGCTCTCTGTATTTTATTATTTTTTGTATTTTTCTTTTTTAAAGCATGTATAAATTTGGGTTTTTCTGATTGCTTTAGGTGAGATAGGATGTTCTGGGGATGTGTCGATATTTATGTTTTGTGTGATCAGTGAGCGCCATGCAGGCTGTATACATACCGAGTCTTGTTTTTAGCAAGTAGCATAAATATGGCAGATTTAGATGAGTTTTAATAGCTTTGATGACACGATAAGTTTATAAGCCCATGATGATATGTGTTGATGTAGGTAAACTTTGGATGATATGCTAAGAATGTAGATAAGCAAAAATATCTTCTCAGTGTACCATAAACATGTTAAGTTAGAGTAGCTTAAACATCATGGCCTGGGTTTACATTTCATTGAAGTTGTATTGTTCACTTCTTTATAGATCAAATTTTGAGTACTCCCTTGTTAGCAAAGTTTGGTTAGTCCAAGGTCAGTGCACCTTAGAGTAAGAACAAATCAAGTGTTACACTGCCTTTCAGTTATAATTCTTTCTGTCAGGCAGAGTGACCTCAGAATGGGAATAATACGTTTTTTTGGTGGGGGCGCAAGGGAGAAAATGGAAGGGTTAGATGAAATCTTATGATACTTTTCCTGTTACATCATATTACCCATAGCAGTTTAAGTTTTTATCACAGGAATGTCCCTCACTGCAAGTTATTTATAGCCCTTCATTCTTTTCTACCCACTGGTATCATAAATCTTTTGAATCTCTTGGAGTTCACAGCTCTTTTCCTGTTTGTTGTCATGTATCGTTGCTTTCTCCCTCCCTCACTCACTTTCTTGCAGGCACAACACACCTACTGAGTGTTTGGGAATTTCCAGCTGTTTTAGTGTGTAGTCTTGTAGTGAAGAAATCTGGTGCTACTGGCAGAAGTATAGACTGGATTATTTATTTTTTTACTCTGATATAAACTCTGATTTGCATCAGAAGACAAAATGCTTGTTACAATATACTTAAAACATGGCAAACAACACAAACCAGAGTGTCACTGGAAGAAGGTTTCAGACACTCTGTCTACAGAGTTTCAGTGTAAGCAGTAATTCTGAGTGCTTGAAGTCTAAGTAAATGCAATGAAGCTCAGACTTCAGGAAAGGATGTGGCAATATCATCTTCTGAGGACAAATTATGGAAAAGTGAAACTTAAGCTAAAAACAAAACCACACCACCATGCCTGCCCCTTTAGATCATTATGAGTAACAGCAAAATAAAATTAGTAGTGAGTACTTCTAGTGCTGCAGAGAGAGAGAGAGATGTATAGCACTTAAGATCTTCTTCTTCTTCTTTCGGCTTTTTCCCGGTTAGGGGTCGCCACAGCGGATCACCTTGTCCGCACATTGAATGGCAGTGGAGTTTTACGGTGTCGAGTTGCCAGCCCGGCGCCCAACCTTCCACAGAAGGCACACTCACACGCACACCTAGGGCCAATTTAGAGTGTCAAATCCACCTGCAGCATGTCTTTGGGATGTGGGAGGAAACCGGAGCACCCGGAGGAAACCCACGCGACCACAGGGAGGACATGCAGACTCCGCACAGAAGGCACCCCAGCCGAGGATCAAACCGGAGAACCTCTTGCTGTGAGGCGGCAATGCTAACCACTGCACCACCGTGGCCGCCCATGTATAGCACTTAAGATAATATACAAAATCTACAAAAGAGTATAAGATGAAAGTCTCATTTTGACTGAGAAGTGATATTCTGAATATCACAACAGAATATTTGTTTTTCCCTGTCTCAGATATTAGTAGCCTTTAAGCGTATCAATATATTACACTCAGATAAATCCAATAATATACAAAGCCATGTAAAAAATGAAGAATGCAAATGCTATGTATTTATTCAGCAGACAAACAGTGTCACTTTCTATAGTGTAACTGACTTAACCTTTCTTCATGGCCATTTTCTGTATAAAGGAGTAACTCTTTTCCTGTTTTCCTGGCCCCCTCTACAGAATGGATGTGATAAGAATCCCCTCTCATTATCTGCATATATTGACATACACTAGTAGCATTTATGCGCACTATTTCTGCTCATCTCCTTATGTTTTTTTTAATAGATTCACTATACTTTCTTTTTATCTTTCTTTGTTGACTGAGCAGGTTTTGTTTCTTCAGTTTGGGTTTTGGTCTCTGACTGCTTTGCCTTTTTCTTTCTTTGTTAATTTCTACTGTCTGTCTTCTCCCTGTGTTTTCTTGTATTTTTCAAAAGCTAAACATGTTCCCTAATCCTTGATGTTTGCTAATTCTGATGAAGTCCTTTATTATGGGACAAAAGCACTAAATTTTGAGATTAGACCTGAAGATTGTACATTTAAACCGAGTTTTTGTCATCTTTTAAATTGTATATTTGCGTCAGATGACCCTTGTTTCTGTAATGGCAGTTTTTATCTATCTCTTTGTTCACATGTGGGCCTATCCAAACTGTTGTATAGTTACTATTGTGATGTGCCCTGCATGAATGCACTGTCTGTTTTCTTCCTTAAGACAACTTGTCATAGCATGTGTACAATGGAAACAGACTTAAATGTTTGTTATGCTGACAGTGTTTTAAGGTAATGTAATATTGAGGTATGAGTTTTCATAGGTTACTGTCACTGCATTAGTACTGACTGAAAATGTAACCTCATGCCAGATTTTTTTATTTCACTTCTTTTCATATAAGCCCAAAGCAAATCACAATTTCTTTATTATGATAAATGTAGGAATGTTTATGAGAGAAAAACAAATGTGGGTGGGGGTGCTTGGAGTGAGTCTGTGTATGAACTCAAATTAGGAATAAAGGCTTTAAGAAAATGTGTGAAACATATAATTCAAAACCATTTTCAACCATTTCACTCCAACTAGAATACATCAAAAGTGAGCAGATGTCAGAGCTGATGGGTTTGTGGATTGAGAGTAGGCGTTTCTGCATACCTAAATTAGTATAAAAATGAGCAGAATATGCCACATTGTTTTCCATTTCATCTTAAAGATATGATAACAATCTTTTTTTTCATCTTTTCCCCTGAATGAAAAACAAAACAACCCGTTACAAAGTGAAAAAGTAGTTTCAAAAATGGAAAAAAAAAGGTGTTTAGCCAGAAATGCTTTTTGTCTTATTGTATTTAATAGAAGTCACATGCTGTATATATTTTGCATATCTGCTGATAAATGAGAACCGTGGAAACATTTAAAGCAATAATAAATGCTGATACATTGTTAATGAAAACGCTGACATATTTTCATTTAACTTAAAGCTGCCTTCCTTGTATTGGCTTCTGTAGGGCTGTTTGTTTTACACGACAAGCCTTTTTGCCCCTTTTTTACAAATAGTGCTCCTTTTTGTTTTGTTTCAAAACTATGTTTTTTTTATTCTTAGTTGTTGTTTTTTATCACCAGTCCCATAAAATGTCGAACTTGAATGATTACAGGGAAATATATGAAATAGTGCATATTAAAAGGACTAGTTTTCTTTCATTTGAAATACAAAAGCAGATTTCTTAGTATTTCAAATAAAAATGTATAATCTGGTTTAAAAGTGGTATGCTGAATGTTGTATTTTAGAGAAATTAGACTATTTACAACGTAATAAACACTTATGGACCCACATTTTCACACTTGTTTGCTGGCTTATCATATTTCTGAAAGTCACTTGAAAGTACTAAATATTTTTATCACATTTCATCCATTTATGCCTTGCTTTGTACATTAAATGTTTTAGCCTGAATAAAGGATCTAAAGTAACACATTTTTTTAATGGAGATATTCTGTCTTCACACATATAACGATGACTTCAAAGTGCTATTTAGTTATTTCAGTTTCATTTACCACTTTAGACCCTCTGAGAATAATAATCCTTTCCAGGGGGATACATAATGAGGTGGCATTTTCTTTATATTTACAGTCTCTGAAGGTCCGTGGTATTGGATCCTAACATGGAAAATATATGCCTTGTTATGTATACCGACTCTTGCTTTCATCTTGCCAATGAGGTCAGGGAAACTACATTTCATTCCAATCAGGTCTGGCCAACCATATTTTCAAGTATAGTAAAACACCTTCAATAAATGTATTAAACTCTTTTAGCACTATCAAAGTCTCATGCTTGACAGCTTGAAATAGGGGCATGTTCTGGCATGCCCAGTAGTAGCACTTAAGATAATACACAAAATCTACAAAAGAATATAAGATGAAAGTCTCATTTTGACTGAGAAGTGATATTTTGAAAAGGTTACCAAAGAAATGGATGCAAGCAAAATGATACACACCACATACCTCTACCTGGCCAAAGCTTTTGACACAATCCCCCACTCAAGCATAGTAGAAAAGCATATACTTCTCAGAGATACAGGCAAGCACAGAAGGACTATGGCTGACCAAGTTAACAGATGACTGCAAACTAGGGGCTATAATTGACTCTCCAGCGGACACAGACTTCCTCCAAAAGGGTCTCACTGAGACAGATACCTGGTGTCAAAACCATGGCCTCAAGCTAAATGCCAAAAAGTGCATAGTCATCCCCTTTGGAAAAAACAAAGTACCCACAAACTACCACATAGGTGGTAGCCCCCTAAATACAGAAGATGTAACAAGGGATCTGGGGACCCAAGTAGACAGTAATCTCTCCTTTGATAATCGTATTGCCAAAGTAGTTAGAAAATCCTTCTATGTGGCCCACCTAATCACAAAAGGGTTTGCATCCTCATCAAAAGAGATCATTGTACCCCTCTACGCATCACTCATCAGACCCATCAAGTACAATACCCCATTTGGGATGTACCTTACAAGACACCTGCAGCAGCTGGAAAGACCACAGAAGTACCTCACCAAGAGGATCACTGGCCTCAAACAGATGCCCTATGCAGCTCGACTGAAGAAACTCCAGCTGTACTCGGTTGCATACCGCTTACTCAGAGGTGATCTCTGCCTGACATATAAGGCCATGTCCAACCCAGAATTGATGGACATGCTCCACCTAAAGAAAACCATATCCCCTCAAGCCACACACTCTAGGGATCTAAACCTCACCACAACAATAAATTGGACATGCTGGAGGGATAGATTCCTGTCCCAGAGACTTCCCATGCTCTGGAACAAGGTTCCAATTTAAATTAGGCAGAGCTCCTCGCTAACCCTCTTCAAGAGAAACCTTGACGAGTGGAAGGGAAACAAAAAGTTTACCCAGGGATCACTTCAATGGCTCTGCTGGACAGAGGCACAGGGAACTAATCTAAGGGGGCAGCGAAAGTCAACACATTCTGGCTAGGCTTATAAATGCCTTCTGGCAGATAGCCTAGTACCTACCTATGAACCTATGAACCTATAAACTGGGAATAAACCCCATGTCACCCATTGGATTGTCAACTGGCTCACATATAGGATGCAGGAAATCAAAATAGGAGAAGTTAAATCCACAAAGAGACCGCTCTCCAGTGAAGTCCCCACAGGATTCTTTGCTGGTACCTCACCTGTTTGGTATGTACTTTTCTTAATTAAAAGCAAACACCAAAGGGCTCTGGCTGACTAAGTTTGCATATGACTGCAAGCTAGGAGCAGTCACAGAATCCACAAATCACTTAGCCATCCTGCAGGAAAGTTTGTTCCAAATAAATAACTGATACCAAAATTATGGACTGAAACTAAATGCCAAAAAATGCATAATTGTATCCTTTGGTAAATCATCTACCCAGGGGAAACTGCCACGTACTAATACGGCCCTAAGAGCTGACCTAGTTGTTCGGGATTTGGGAACTTCTGTTGACAACCCAGCGTTCGACCAGCATGTGTCCATTGTCATAAGAAAGTCTTTCTATATTCCACAACTTATAAACAAAGGGATTGTGTCTAGCTCTATGGATGTCATTATACCCCTTTATTCAGCCCTCATTAGGCCCAGTCATTGAGTATAATTCCGCCCTTTGGCATATATCTGTCCAGACACATGCAACAACTGCAATACCCAAAGAGATACCTTACTAAAAGGATACAATGCCTAAACAATATGCCTTACATACATTGTATGGTGGACAGTGCAGTGGTGCAGTGGTAGTGTTGTTGCCTCCCAGCAAGCAGTTCTCTGGTTCGATTCTCAGCTGGGGTACCTTTTTTGTGGAGTCTGCATGTCCTCCCTGCATTTGTGTGGATTTTCTCCAGGTGCTCCAATTTCTGCCCACATTACAAAGACATGCATCTGGAGCATTTCTCCCCAGACCACCGCTGAAAATTGGCTTTGTTTCAAGTCGGACTTTCCCAGGTAACAAATGTTACGTAAATAAATAAATAAATAAAATACATGGACTGACTCAAAGCCCTGTCACTATACTTAGTTTTCTACAGGCTGCTAAGACAGGTGACCTGTGGCTAGCATACAAGGCATCTTCTGACCCAATACTTAAAGATTTACTGCACACAAGCAAGTCAAATGGCAAAAGAAATACTTAGTCTAGGGATCTAAACCTCTTCTGCAAGTTCAACAAAATGGTTTGGAGGGACAGGTATATTTTGCAGAAGATATCACTGCTCTAGAACAAATTCCCAGCCACAAGAATTAAGCTCATCCCTGCTCATATTGATGCACACCTTGGATCTATGGATGGGGAAAAAAATTATCCTAGGACTGCCCTTTTTACTACTAATGGACAGAGGCAGCTTCTAAATGCTTTATCCCATGCATGAGTTCCCTCAAATTATCTATGGTATGATCCCAGTTATTCTTATTAGGGGTAATATATAATTATTGACCATGAGATGAGTAAGGGTCACTCTAACATCAAATGGGGTAGGTTAATTCAAGCATCAAAAGTGAAATTGCCTAGACTTAATAATGCCTGCAAGGGCAGCCAACCTAATCCTTACCTATGAACCTATGAACCTACGAATCTATTTGTCTAATTATAGAGTTGTTGAGAAAGTTCCAGACTTGCCAGTCTTCAGGGATACCAGCTTGCAGCTGAGCAAGGAGATGTAAGAAAACTGGAAATGCACAGAGCATGTGTTATGATCACAACTACAAAGAAAGAGATGGGAGACCAGGGAACCAGTTGAAATGCTGTGGAAAAAGTAGTTTCATTTTAAAATTGAGGGTGGCGTAGGGGACAGCACTGTTTGAGAAAGAGTAGGTTAAGACTGAGAATGTGTATTAAAAAGAGAAAGAAAGAAAGAACTTAATATTTCAGGAATTGTAATACTGAGGTTCATGAGTCTGATAGGAATAAAACAATTAAAGCCCAGAGTGATTTGAATTTTCTGTATGTGAACTTTGTGGGAAGGATCTTCAGCCCATATAAATATATCCAAATGACTGTAGATGGCCGTAGATGGGGAAAGACCTATCAGCCCTACTACTACTATGAATGCAACAAAATGTTTAGGAAAAAGTTTAAAGTGTGTGCGTATAGTACTACACTGCTGAAAAACATGCTTTAAGGAAGAAAATCTAACCTACAGAAGGCAACCAGGTATACATCAAGGTCCACTAACACTTCCCATATGCACAGTTTGTAAATAAAAAAAGAAAGAAAGATGCAAATACAAAAAAAGTAGTTTGTATGTAGACTACTGTAAGAAGTGATCTTGAAAATATCTTTGAAAAGTTTCTTTGAGAATGAAAAGACACCAAGACATAATATGCTTTCTCACAAATGCAGTAAATGAGAAGGAAGGAAAAATGGAAGATGAGCACATATTCATAGATTTTTTTTTCTGTTTCTGTAGCTATAGCAGCTGATAACCTGGTGTGCCTTTCCACAAATAATGTGACGTTACTTGAAATCATTGTGCCACACTTCATAAACACATACTGCCCTGCTGATTACAGTAATAACAGTACTATAGTATAGAGACGAAAGTGGCAATGATGAGGATACAGATGCATTCTGCTGCCACTTTCACCCACTGCAGCAACTATGTGAATGGTGTGCCAAATCAATACTATAATTATATAGCTTGTGCACAGTTATTATGTCATCTCTTCACAGCTCTTTACGGCTGCACCCTGTGCACAATCACTGTTGGATACTCATTTTAACGTGTCGTGCTCCAGCTACCCCCTTTGCACTACATTGTTTTCCACTGAGTGAAGTGCCACTACAGTATTGCCAGTATATAAAACATAATACAGTAACGTCTCAATTCAGACTATCATCTGTGCTCACTGCATGTTGTAAGCCAGCATTTGTCTTGGAACAATCCACAACATGATACATTACATTTGTATACACAGTTTCAAATCTCCAAATCATCAGAGATACTATAATGGAAGTATACAGTTTTGCTGGAAGCCAGGTCTTCAAGGTGGTCAAAATGCAAAAATGCACTGTTTGACATAGGTCACTGCAGGAGGAATCATCTTTTCTTCAGGTATCAGGTGCAGTGAGCTTAGAGTAAAACATATTGGTAAAGGGGTCGAAGGGAAAAAGCACTCTGCATAGTAAGAGTGTGTATATGAATGAGAGAGGTTGCATATGTGTGTGCGGGGGTATGCTCACACAGAACCCATTTCTAAATTTTGCTCTGAACTTTTGAGAATTATGAGAATACGGTATTTGGGTATTTGGGTATTTGCCTTCAAGTCATGGAACAAAGTGTAACAAGCATTCTTGATAGGATATAACCACATAAAAATTAGATAAGTTGCAAGCAAGATG
Source organism: Protopterus annectens (assembly GCF_019279795.1). Lineage (NCBI taxonomy): Eukaryota > Metazoa > Chordata > Ceratodontiformes > Protopteridae > Protopterus > Protopterus annectens. The sequence goes on along the minus strand of NC_056728.1, from coordinate 10,023,234 downwards.
CTCTGTGCATTTCATTCTTACACAGTCTTACATAATGCTTCCTAAGTCACAGGGATGGTTTCTATCTCTATAACAGAGGTGATAATGTATGTTGTTGGAATGTACCGATCTGGAACACTGTGCTTCATCTTCAATATTTTAAGTGTGTGTGTGTGTGTGTGTGTGTGTGTGTGTGTGTGTGTGTGTGTGTGTGTGTGTGTGTGTGTGTGTGTGTGTGTGTAAATATGCTTACGAGTTGTTAAATGACAACTTATTGAAGCATGAAAACTGCTGGCACAACTGACAGAAAATCAGCTCATCGGATGTGCTGGTAGTTGTTCTGTGTGAGATCACTGTTCAGTAGGGATCGGGGAATTTTCCCTTTTCCCACTTAATTGTGATCTCAGAGCTGGTATATATAAGTAGCGGGGGTGTGGAGATGCAGGGGCAAATATGATATAAGCGTTTAACAGGGAAACAAAAATAAAAATTCATGTAAACTTTGAACAGAAGTGGAAAGAGAGACTTTGAAGAGGTATTGCAAAACTTTATATAAATAAGTACTGGACATTGCAAAGGTTTATGATAAAAGGAGTTTATGGACTGGTGGATGGGATTGTAATATTGTGTTAAAAATAGAAAGAGAAAAAATATACATATACCAAGCATGATAAATGTGAAGAGAAATAGGGGTGTCATAAAATACTGGAGACAACCCAAAACATGTTTTTTTTGTGGAAATGAAGGAATTTGGTAAGCAACTGAGATAAAAGAAATATTGTATTTGTGGGGAAATGGGACATGATGCAAAAATGTGAAGTGAGATTTTATCATTGTAACAAAATTAGACATTTATGGATGGATTGTAAACATGAAAATAAGAGTAAGGAAAATGAAAAGAAAATATGGAAAGAGAAGAAATTTTAGAAGTAGTAGAAATAGAAGAGAAAATAGATAAGAAAAAATAATAAAAAGGACAGAAAAGACTATGAAATAAGTGATGAAGAATACATACATTGGAAGATTGTAAAAAAAAAATCTATTGTTAAAAATGTAAAAGATAGAAAAGAAAATTTAAATAGACAACTACAAAATAAAAAAAGAAAGGAAATGGATGAAAAAGAAAATGGTTAAGGTGTTTGACTCACAGACACAGGGTACAGTGTTTGATTCTCACCTTTGGGATGGAAATTAGCTAGACTTAGAATGGCCCATTAAGGCAGCTAGCCTAGTAATTAGATATGTATTATAAAACCATGAATCTACGGAAAAACAAAAATTTTAGAGTGCTTTCTGTAAATATGAATAGTATTAAGAATATAATAAGAAAAATAGGTATTTTGAGAGTTGTAATGCATGTGATGTAGATGTAATTATATTAGAAGACACAAGATTTTTAGCAAATGAAGAAAGATAACAAACAGAGAAACTATGGGGAGGAAAGATAATTCAGAATTTGGGAAATGAGAAATGTTCTTGAATAGCTGTATTCTGTAGACATACAGGAAAGATAGCAGATGTAACTTTAGCAAAAATGGGAATATTAATCATTGTAGATTTAAAATAAAAAAAACAAGTATAGAGAATTATAACATTATATGTATGTACTAATAGTAAAGAAAAGAAAGCTTATTTAATCAGATTTTAGACTATGTAGTGATACGTATGAATATTCACAATGGGATAGTATCACTTCTAAGAAAAAAATTACTAAAACTACAAAGAAGTGATAGAACAGGCAAATCAAAATGAAAAAAAAATAGTTTAATTATTTCAAACACCACCAATAAGAACAAAGATTAAGTGATTTTGTCCCGCTTGGGGGACTTCATCAGAATGCCCATATAAATCTTCCACTTCTTTTTATATCACCAAATTCCCCACAATTAAAACTCATTAGGAACAAATTAGGAACAATAAAATGAAGTTCATTTCAAGACTAAAATTTAAGAAGACATACACACTATATAAACTTAGATTTTTATCATTTCAAATGTTCCTATACATGATAAAACTCTTCTCACATCCAAAGCATTAATAAATATGAATATTAAAAACTATAAAAACTATAAAAATGTAAAACATATGCAAGCATCATTACTCATAAAATATTTAATAAAGAAATTAACATTTAAAAATCCTTAGATTATCTATTTAGATCCCACAAGAAATAAAATGTTCCATGAACACACTAAAACTATATTAATTGATCAGTTTTCATATTTTTTATGGCTTTTCACTTCAGGGATGGTTGCAAGATTATACTGTCATTTAATCTGGGGAGGGAGTGGCTGCATTCAACTTAAGTTGCCAAATTACCTCTTTATATTCTAAAAATTTCTGAAGCTGCTATTATAATCTTTCCAAAAGTTCATAAAGATTTGATTAAACCTCCATACAGACCTATCATCTCTGATGTTGGTTCTAAGACCCACCCCTTAAGTATATATATATATATATATATATATATATATATATATATATATATATATATAATATTAAAACCTATCTATAGTCAGGAATTCCACTTGTTATAGGACTCATGGGATTTTTTAAGGAGGCTAATACCAGATACTTGGAACCAGTCAGTAGTTTTTTTAACTATCAATGCCATTAATCTTTTTAATTCTATCCCAACGGAGGAGGGATTATCATTTTTCCTTGACACATTAATTGAATGTGATTTTCTCACAGGTGACAGCATTATAATTTTTTTAGATCTGGTTGAATTAGTATTAATGAATCATTTTATTTATTCTGAGGGAGAGATATTTAAACAATTGAATGGGGTTACAATGGAGGAAGCATATATCCCCATATATGCTAACTCTGTGTTATTGGCTTGGGAGAAAAGTAAGAATTTTTTCCTCTGAGTAATTTATTAAGTTATACATAACATTTTTGGATGCTATATTTATTTTATGGCGTGGCCTAGATGATAAGGTTAAGGAATTTATTAAACTTTTGCATAGTTCCAACTCTTTTTTAAAATTTACATATATTTATGCCCAAAACACCATTGATTATTTAGATGTACATTTGGAACAAACAGGGGTGTTTTTAAAACAAAGTTTTATAGGAAACATAATTTTAGTAATTCCTACTTGCACTTTGCAAGTTTGTTTACCTTTGTGTTTAAGAAAAATCTTGTTAGGAGTCAGTGTATAAGGGTTGCGAGGATGACCTCCTGTCTGAGTAATTTGGAAGGAGAGATGAGCATACTTAAGGTGATGTTCATGGACAGGGGATAGCCAGATTCTATGTCTCAGGAAATTATTAGTGAAGTTAGTAATTCATGGGGAACAAAATGTAAACCTCTCCTAGGAGTAGGAAAGGAGTTGGTTATGAACAAAACCCTATGAGCATCAGGATACAATACTTGTCTTGAAAGGACCTGTATCATGGTTTATCATGAGTCATTAGGAGTTATTAAGAATATAATAAAAGGTAATTGGAAGTTTTTGAGGAGTAGTAATTTAGTTAGAATTCTGGGTAATGAACCATTTTTTGTTAATAAGACCTAATTCATTTTTTTTTTATTTTTGGAAGGTACAAATGGAAAAATGGATGGAAAGATTAAAAGGGGAAGTAGTAAGTGTGAAGCTTGAAAACAGTGTCCATGGATTTTAGAAGAAAGTAACATTACTCTTAACAATGGTCTAAATTCTAAGGTATATTTTGAGAGTGGTAACTGGAACGTTAGGTATTATTTATTTGCCAAAATGCTCAGGGTATGATGTGTTTTATATAGGCAAAAGTGAGAAAATGTTGAGAAAAAGGATATATGAGCATAACTATGATATTAGTAGAATGAGTATTAACAATGCCCTCACTGAGCATATTGAAAATTCCTCTAAATTCAAAAGATTTTTGTTTGGTATTATTAAAATAATGGAAAGGAATCCAAGGTGGGTAATTGGGAGATTTAATTTAGAATATAAAGAGATAATTTGGCAATTTAAGTTGAATGAAGCTGCTCACCCCTCCCCCAGATTAAATGACAGCCTCAAAGAACCATGAAAATATGAAAACTGATCAATTAATATAGTTTTCATGTGTTCAAAGAACTTTTTTTTTGTGGGATGTAAGTAATCTAAGGATTTTTTGATGTTAATTTGTGTTTTAAATATTTGATGAGTAATAATGTTTGCATATGTTTTTTACATTTTTTATAATTATGTGTAGTTTTTAATATTCATATTTATTAGTGCTATGGATATGAGAATGGATTTATCATGTATAGGAACATTAGATATGAGAAAAATCTAACTGTAATGTTTATACAGTGTATATGTTTCTTTAAATTTGTCTTTAAATGAACTTTATTTTATTCTTCCTAATTTGGTCCTAATGAATTTTAATTAGATGGAATTTGGTGGTATAAAAGTGGATGGTTTATAAGAGCATTCTGATGAAGTCGCTCAAGTGGGATGGAAGTGCTTAATCTTTGTTCCTATTGGTGGTGTTTGAATTAATTGAACTATTTTTTTTTTCATTTTGATTTGCCTGTTCTATCATTTCATTGTGGTTTTATAAGTATGAATATTATAATAACAGGAGACTTTAATTATGATTTAAGAGGCAAGCGTAAAAAGAATGGAAATGATATAACAAATATAAGTTGTAACATGTGGTAAGTTAAAACTTTGGGACAACAATTCATGGACTTACAAAAGGGTTATGCACAGAACTGAAAAAGATTATTTTATAGTATCAGAAGGTTTGGTTATAGGAGATGGGAGGGTGTTGCAACAGGATTTTCTGATCATCTTGCAATATGGCCAGAGATAAAGCAAAACAAGGAATATATAAAACTAGGCAAATAAATAAAAAGGATAAGTGAGAAAGCATGGAATGAAGAAGGAAAGATAATAGTAATACAGTTATGGAAAGATCATATTACTATGAGAACATTTTATAAAACTGGTCTGAATGGTGGATGATAATTAAGGAAAATATAAAAAAATGATGTTTACAGTGACAATATGATATAAGAAAAGTAGAAAAGTAAAATACAAAAGAAGATATAACAATGCATTGGAAGATTTAGAACATAATGATATAAAGTACTTTGACAAAGAACATAGATTATATGAAATAAATCAAGAAAAAGTACAAGTATTGCTATATAAGCAAATATATTTTTAGAATAAAAAAGAGAAAAAGTGTTGAGTTACTTAAGCAGATTAGTAAAGGAAGATGTAGTGTAATGAAAGAAATAAAAAATGTAAAACAAGAAAAAGAAAGAACTCAGAAAAAGATTATAAATAGTGTAGTATAATATGTACAAGATATATTTAAAGGAAAAAGAAGGTAGTAAAAACATGTAAACTAAAAAAAAGTTAACAGAAAAAAGAGAATAAAGAGTTGGAAAAGGAAATTTCTTTATATGAGCTAGATAAAGTATTAATACTAGTAAATATAGATGAAGATGCAGGACCAGATGGAAATTTAAAGGATTAGCAAAAAAAAAAATAAACATTTTGAATGAATGATAAAATGAAGGTTTTATGTATAAAGAATTATGTAGGGGAATACTTCATTCATTTGGAAGAAAAAGATAGAAGACAAAACAATGGAGACAAATAGTATTGAATAATAATAATTATAAGATCTTTATGAAAATAATGCAAAAGGGAGTTAAAACTAAATTGGAATATATCATGGAAGATAGTATCTCTCTCTCTATATATATATATAAATTTATATATATATATATATATATATATATATATATATATATATATAGGAAGGATTGTCAAGAATTACTAATGAAAGTTAGAGAAATTGTGGATGATACTGTGAATAGGAAAGGAGAAGTGAAATAAGGCATTTGATACCATTGGATGTTTAATTGTATGGGATATAATGAAATAATATCATATAAGTGAGAAAGTTAGAAATTATTTATATCAGTATATTGCAATAACATAGTAAAAATACTTGTAAATGGCTGGTTAAGCCAAGAGGTGCATATGAAGAGTGGTGTAACACAGGGATGCCCAATAAGCTGTATACTCTTTTCCTGGACTGGCCTTTGGTCAACTGGTGCCCCAGGCAAAAGGTCTCCCCCCAACACTACCTTGTGCCCCCATCCTGGTGTACCTACACCATCCAAATTATTGGAAAAGTGCCCCTGCAAGAGCAATACCCTAGGCAGCTGCCTAGTTGGCCTATGCCAAAAGATGGCTATGCTCTTTGCATTAATTATGAATGTGATAGTATGTGAAATAAGTTACAAAATTAAGGAGGTGGGGCATATAACACCTGAAGGGTTAAAAATTCCAGTTCTGTTAACATATGCAGATGGCGTTATAATAATTGTAAAAAAAAATGGATAAAAGAAGTAATAATTTGCACAAATAGGTGTCTAGAAATGATAGGGATGGCTTTAAATAAGGAAAAAAATAAAGGTTTAGCTGATGTAGCAAAGATAAAGGGTATATATTTTACAATGAATGAAATTTCTGTGTTAGATATAAAATTTGGGATTAAACATGTAAGTAGAATTCAATGGGAAAAAGAACAGAAGAAATAAAACAAACCTGTCTTTTCTGGAGAACATATAGATAAGCACGCAGGAAAAAGGCCTATTTGATAAATTCAGTACTGATGAGAAAAACAGCATTCTTAGCAATTGCAGTTATTTTGCCAACAGTATTTGAAAAGGAATTATATCAGACATATTTTTTTCATTTATATGGGATTCTAGATTAAACCCAGTAAAATGAGAAGTTTTGTAGGTAAATAAAGAGAAAGGGGATTTAGGGTTATTTAACCCAGTGGTATATGCTGCTTCATTAAATTTGTACAAGTATTAAATAGATAAATAAAAAAGATGAAAGACTAGTAATAAAATTGTATAAATATAAACATTATAAATTTGGGGGTAAGGTAAAAAGGTAAAAGAGAAAAAAGTGTATAAATGAAGAAATACAATGTTACCCAGAAAAATGTTCTTTGTAGAAAATAAAAACTGATGATACTTTAACAGAAAGAAAGGTATGGTATAAAACTCTAATTATAAAGCATTACTATGTAAAACCATGAGAGAATCTAACAGAAGAAAACAGTTAAAGCTATTATAACAATAAGAAGAAATTTGTATAATCAGAAAGTCGAATGTCAAGATTTTTGTGGAGACTGGTAATAGACAAATTACCAGTAAAAGGAAATATGTCATATAAAAAGAAACATGATAGAATATGTTTACAATGTCAAGAAGAAGAAAGTACTGAACATGTGTTTTTGGAATGTAAAAGAGTAAAACGTTGTGGGGAAAACTATGTAAAGAAGATTCTTTTCAAAAATATAAAAGAAGTGGATAAAATAAACATAGATATGCTTAATGGATATTATAAGAATAGAAGTAAAGAATATGTTAAAAGAATACATAACAAGTTATTTTATGTCATATGGGTTACGTAAAATGAAAGAATAAATGAAATTATGTGTAATGGTTAATGGATTTTAGCAACAATATTAAGTAGAGTCAGATGGTGGTTGTGGAAAAAGGAGTCGGGGTCTAATAGGCATGAAAATTTAGTATGATTATAATGAAAATTATGAATATGTATAAATATATTTGTGTATTTATATATCTGTGCATTTGTCAATATGTAAATAAGAGTTCTTTTTTTATATTAATAAAGGACCCCTACTCCTTTTGATAGGTGCAATGGGATATTTTACATCCACCTGAGCTACCACCAACAGAAGCAGATGAGGTCTCAATTTAACATCTCATACTAAGGACAGTACACTCAGGAGTGCAGCACCCCCTTTATGCTGCTCTGCGGTGTCAGCATTCAATCTACCTGGTGAGGGGATAGAACCCACAACCTTCTGCACCAAAGGTGAGTGTGCTGCCTCTTGTACCACAAACACTGAAAGAGCTAAGGCTTACTTGCCCCACTTCTCCTTTCTGAATGCCAGCTACAGTCTTCCAGAGACCTAGATACAGTTATTTTATTTATTTTAATTTTCTTGGTGGTCTGTGGCCTGTTTTCAGCCATGGCAGAAGCCAATTAGCAGTGACAATTTACATTTCTATATTAACATATTAGACATGATTGCTACATACACACTGACCTTTAAGTTTCAGTGTTATACATACCTCAAGAGTACAGTAGAAAGAAATCTTTAGCCGTAGGCATCACTTTTGGATATATCTTAAGGATGTAGTTGAAAGAAGACTTGTAGTAGGAAGAATTATTTTATCATTGCTTCAGATATATTAAGGATATGGTGGAAAGATACATTACACCTGAAAGAAAAAAATGCATATGTAATTAAGTTACATTGTACAAATATTTGTACAAACATGTTATTACATGCATTGTATAGGGTATAATGATGCAATCAGAGCACTTTTAGTGATGGAATATTACATGCTCTTATGTTTTTCACCTCTGTGCTTTATTTACAGCTATTTCCATATTTTCAGTGACTTTCTTGAAAACATGTTAATTTTTATTATTTTTTTTTAAAATAGATTAGTAACCTTTGTCTGAATACTGGGCACTCTGTAATACCGCTTATGTCTTGGGGATGACATTCCATGTTGCTGTGACAATTTTGTTGAAGGTCTTTTGCCCTGGTGTTTTACTGATCGGAGATGCCAATAATGAGTTTTGTCTGCCTAAGAGGTTAATATATAGGTCTGGAATATCTTTTGTAGATGGGGATAGCAGTAATTACAGTTTAGTAGGTTAAATGTCAGCAAACTTAGGTTCAGGGTTGCTCTGGCAGTAACTGGAAACCAGTTTTCTTTTTGTAGTACTGAACAATGATGCTGCCTCATATCAGTTAAAAATGGCAAATTCTGTCTTTTGCAGTTTGCACAGTATTTGAATTGCAGGCAGAATTTAAAGCTATACTAGGAAGGCATTATTCCAGATTGAGAAGTAACATATTTAGTCCTTTATCAGCAGGTAGGTAAATCTATACTCACATTTGATCATTGTGGAAATGAGTGCAGGAAGATGCTGTAGGCTAGGAGGGTTGAGGGCAACAAGGGTACTTACTATATGTTCTTGTTGTGTCTTTCGGCTTTTCCCGGTTAGGGGTCGCCACAGCGGAACTCCGGTCCACTAATGATTGGCAGTAGATTTTTACGTGCCAGCTCTGACGCACAACCTTCAATGAAGGTACGCCCATTCACGCATGTCTCCACACAGAAGACGCTTTAGCTGAGAATTGAACAGGACAACGTCTTACTGTGAGGTGACAATGCTACCGCAGCACCACCACCGCAGTATTCTTACTTACTATATGTTCTAAAAAGGATCATTTTTGAAAGTCTTGAAATCAACAGTTTAAACATAAGCTGCAAGAATACAAATTAATTTATTGTGCTGAACAGCAACTCCTCATTTAAGTCATAAGAAAAAATGATTATATTGATGACAAACTGTTGCCATTAGAGTTAATTGTCTACCCATTAATTAGGTATTTGGGTCAGGTCTCTGGAAAACGTATATCATTGCCTACATGTTTCTCATCATCCCCACAAATTCTATGGGACTGCCAACTCAGTAATATTTGTTTACTGTGTCTCTTTCTTTGTGGGGGAGGGGCACATTGACCCCAGAGAAAGACAATAACTTGCATCCCTGTTCACAATGGTGCCATTTGTGGATATTGTGGAGTCATAAACGTCATCTGAAAGAATTTCACCACTTCCTTTCTGGAAGAGTTTTAACTCTGCATGCGTGTGTGTGTGTGTGTGTGTGTGTGTGTGTGTGTGTGTGTGTGTGTGTGTGTGTGTGTGTTATAATTTATCATTTCCCTAAGTTTTACTGTCTAGTGCAATTGATGAAACTGACAGTTTATCATTTCTCTTAATCATGGCAGATCCATTTTCAGAAATCATTCTACACCAGACAAAATTAGTCTTTATCCATCTAGTTTTGTAAACTTGTTAGGATAGAGTCAAATGTGACATAATAACATCCACAAATTTATTGTTTTATTTATTTATTTATTTATTGACATTTGTTAACCGGGTATGTCCAACTGGGCTTGAGACCTATTTTCAGTGGAGACCCAAGGAGAAAAGCTCCAATACATGAACAAATTACAGAAAATTGTAAATTTTAACAACAAGAACAAGGTTATACAAAGAAATGTAATTAAGCATATTATACAGAAAATGTAAGTAAAAGGAGTAAATTGCAATGCAAGCACACAAATTATTATATTTTTTTCAATTGTATTTACATATGTACAAACAGAGCTTTTAACCAACAGTTCTGATTAGTAAACATTAGTACATATCCAAAGATAATAGAGTACTTATGAGAGAGAGGAGGGAGAAAGAAAAAAAGGTATTATAGTGGGGTGCTTAAGCTGGTGCCTGACAATGGCAAAGGGGTCTATATCATATATTCGAAATTGCAAAATATCGAACACCATAAGTTCGAACTTGGAATTTCGAATATTGATAACATTGAACGCTCAGAATAGCAAATTTTTTCCTAGGGAAAAAAATCGCTGTTCCGAGAAACATATACACACAACACAAGTACTCCAAAATAAATAAACCACACACATACAGTTAACAAAACCCAACCCTACACTAAACCATACATACATTACTAACTATCTGCTTACCTTAACCTGCACCCTAACCCTAAGGTCCGTAACTCTCGCACCACAGTGGAGGAAATAGCAAAGCCATGGAACGGCCCACCGAAATCTTGCCCTAGGTAAGATTTCGATGTTCTGGGACTTCGCTATTTTCACCCTTCGATGTAGTGGGTTTGATATTATAACTTTCGAAGTTTTACATCTTTGAAGTTATAATATAGACCCATGGCAAAGTGTGGAGTTAAGTAGGTAAGATTTCAGTTTTTCTTTAAAGTGGGCTGGGTGGATGATGGAACTTAGATCTACAGGGAGTTTGTTCCAAGCTTGTGCAGTGGAGTATTTGTATAACAGTTTGTCTATGTTTTTGGGGGTTGGTATATGAGCAGAAGTTTCTGACTGGAAGTGCGGAGTGTTTGTGGTGGAGTATACATAGGGATGAGTGAGGAGAGAGCAGGACAGGATGCAGGCTTATTAAGAATGAACTTAAGCATTTGAAGTTGAAATAGAAGTAGGAGCTGGGGAAATTCAGGCCACTGGAGTGAGTTTAAAGCTAGGCATTGATGTCCATTGTAAGGTGAATTTGTGACAAATCTAGCTATTTTATGGTAGGTGTGCTGGAGTTTGGTAACGGTTGTGGTTTGAATGTTTGTGAGTATAGGGGAAGCATAAAGGAGGGAGGGAAGGAGAAGGGCTTGAGCAAGGGAGAGTCTAGCATTGGTGGTGAGAATGTTTTTGTTGTGGTATAGTAAACCAAGCTTCTGGTTTGTATTTTTTATTCCTTGGAGGAGGTGAAGATTGAATTTGAGTTCATCATCAGTGATGACCCCTAAGAGTTTTGTGTGAACTTCTGGGTTGATTAAAGTCTTATTAGTGGATGCAATTACAAAGGTGGATTTATGGAGAGTTAGAGATAGAGGCAGAAAGAGTAAGAGTTTGGTATTTTTGGGGTTAAGGATAAGTAGGTTGTTGGATAACCACTGTTCAGTGGATAGAAATGCCTGTTGTGTTAGGGTGTGGAGTTTAGAGATATTGTCAGAGACAGATATGAGGATTGAGTCGTCAGAATATTGGATGAGGGAGGATTCATTGCAGGATATATAGAGATCATGGGTAAAGACATTGAACAGGAGAGGACCCAGGATGGAACCTTGTGGTACACCGGTAGGAACAGATATAAATGGAGAGGTGGAGGAGAGACATTTAACAGATTGCTGCCTGCAGGATAGGTAACTGGAGAGCCAGGTGAGGGAAGAAGAAGATAGATTTAGATTTTCAAGTTTAGATAGTAGTAGGGGATGAGAAACAGTGTCAAATGCTTTGGATAGGTCAATGAAGAGACAGGATATACGTTTATTGTTGTCTAGGGCCTCGGCTATGGTATGTGTGAAGGAAAAGAGGGTGGTAGTAGTTCTATGGTTGGGACGGAAACCATGTTGAATAGCAGTGAGAAGGTTGCTTTGGAGGAGATGTTTGAGAAGCTGTGAGTGTATGTATTTTAAAAGTATCTTAGAGAGGGGGGATAGGATGACTATGGGGCGATAGTTAGAAGGGTCAGTAGAGTAACCACCTTTATGCAGGGGAATGGTGAAGAAGGATTTCCAAAGGGTAGGGACAGTGGATTCCTGGATGGATCTATTGATTAGAATAGATACAGGATAGTGTTCATCTCATGCTTTAGTTTATTGTCTTAATTTAGCAAAAGATCATTCATTATTTACCTACTTAATAAAATTCTTTGATAAGAATTTTTGGTATAGTATAATTTGATCTTACCTATGTCAGAACACATTTTATAAAGTTATGAATTAATGTATACTGTCATGTTATCTATTCTTCTCAGAGTCTCTTAAAAAATCTTTATTATCATTGTTGTTATTTCTTAGGCATGTTATTATGACATTAGACAAGTTTATACCATACTATGTGTAGTCTGTCAATGTAAATTCACTGTCTATATATTAAAAGTTGGACAGGACACAACACAGATCTTTGATGCATTCTTTCTATCCCAGAATACAAAGTTTCATTTTTGAACTTCCTAATATAACTGCTATAACATTTCATGCAAGTATTCTATCACTCATCCTACCAGTGTTTTAACCCGTTTGATTTCTTTGATGATATAGAATGACCTATGCTATCAGATATTTTAGCTGTAATAAATTAGAATATGTACTGACCTCCAAAGCATTAGATGAGCTGTGACTTATGAACTGGGCTATTCTTACCATGCTCTCAAAAACCCAGAAAATTGGAAGAAATTAAATTGGTTAGGTCATTTTGGGCAACTATCAATTACTGAAACACTGACACCTTCATGAACTGTAAATATGCTATGGCTCAAGAATGCTTTCCCTTATTGGGAAAACACTAAAACAGATCAGTAATCATCTGGACACACTAAATAGATGGTGTTAGAAAAATATATAATAGTAATATGCATGCTTAGTGCATTTAAAGTTTAAAAGGGTTAATACATTTATTCTGTTCATATTGCATGAATCTGCACAGCTATTAGAAACTTAACAAGAGACATTTCATTTCTGCTAATGTCATGAAAATAATAAGAAGCATTTCATTTCTGCTTATGCCATGAAAAAATATGCAGCTGCTAGAAGCACTGATAAAGAGAACAATAGATGCTTGAAAGTATAAACCATAGTCAGCGTTACTTGTACCAAAGCTAGAAATGTACCTTGACTCTAGACAAAATGTAACATGTATTAGAACTGTACAATTAAAGAATTGAAAAGATAAAATGGGCTAAAATAAGCCCAAGGCCAGATTGTTTTTCTCAAAATGTTTTTTTGCAAAGCTAGCAAATAATCTGACCTAGTCAGCAATAAGTCTAGTAACATTTTCTGTGAAACATACAGAAAGCTGTGTCCAACTACGTCAGCAATAGAATAGTAACATTTTCTGTGTGACGTGGAGAGAACTGTATAAGAATAATATACCGATCAGCAAAGAACTAGACAAACCTTGTACCTACATGCTTTGTCTCCTTGCTGCAAGTAATAAAGGGTGCCTTACTTGAACCTAACGTGCATTGGTCTTTGAAGTTTTTTCCTTTTACAGATTGGTCCTTCGGGCCGGAGCCCTCTCTTCACCTCAGATCAGACGGCCAGGTGGTTGAAACCATACGGGGAAGAAACCAAATCGGTTCTTCTTACATGGAAAGTCCTCCGACTGAATTGTTGTTCAAAAGAGGCCAGCCACTTTCTGATCTGTGACTGAAGGATGGGTATCCACGAATCGGTGATCAATCTCGTAGGCTCAGGTAAGGCAAATCTACTTTTTTCTGTTTTAGATCAGGGACTAGATGTGTATTGTTTTTGTCAGACTGTATTTTTTCTTGCAAGTCAGGGACAAAAAAGATTACTGTCTTGTCATAGATCAGGAGAAACAGAATAAGTAGGCAGTCATTCTGAAGAGACTATAACAAAATCCGTGGTACCACGTTAAAAAATTAAGAAAAGTTATGTAACGATCAAAGGGTAAAACAAAATGGGTAATAAATGCACAAGAAGTCCCCAAAACCTGCCGTTAACAGAAGATGCAAAATATATGCAGTTGCAGCGCACCGACAATGTTAGATATTATTCAAAATGGTTTAATAAATATGAATTTGATGGAAAATTAGAGAAATCCTCACTTATTAAACTTATCAAACAGCTCAAAAACGATTCCAAGGGTTGAGTTAAAAAGCAACGCCGATTAGGAATTCCTCAGGCACACAGGTGGCTGGAGGAAATAAACCGTAGGGAACAAAAAAGCAAAGATTCTAAAGCAATGTTTTTAGATAGGAGGACAATAACTTAGTAGTAGCCTCAACATCTCCGTCTCCCTTACCAGAATATGAAGCAAGTGAACAAGTTAGACCACCCCCACTATATCCTGTGGATAGAGATATTATGAAATTAAAACTGACTAAAATTAGAGATTCTATTGGGACCAGGTCCCAAACAAAGACAGGTGATCCAGAAGAAGGTATCGAGTTATGGAAAATAGTAAAGAATTCACAATCTATAGGTGAAGAAGAAGAAATATGCCCGCTTATAGAAGTACCCAATCCTCAGGCAGGTCAAGACAATCAGGACCCAACTATCTTAGGGTATAGATCCTGGACTCCGGAAGATATCCGGAAAGCCACTAAGGGAATCCCCCATCCAAAAGTTAATTTTAGAAAATTCTCAGAAGATTTGCAAGGAATGAGGTTGAGTTATAACCTAAATGAAGAAGAAATAGAAAAAGTAGTTAGACAAATTGTAGGGCCAGATTGGTACATGATTAGTGGGAACTGGAATCCCCGTGACGCTGCGCAAAGGCCCCTCCCACATAGCAGCACAGAATTAGACACCAGAGTGAAAGGTCTTACAGACCACATCTCTGAAAAATGGAAACCTAGGGCAGACTGGACTTGCATTAATCAATGCATCCAACAAGAAGGTGAAACTATTGACCAATATTATGCCAGATTGTTAGAATGTTTTAATAACCACTGTGGAATGCAGGTTCCTGAAGATCAAACACAAGATTCCCCATATGAACAGCAGTTAAAGAATGCATATTTGAAAGGCAGTAGCACACCTATAAGCAGTTTTATTACAAAACACATGGTAGACCATCGTACAAGCAGGTTACAATCATTACTTGAATATGCTAGGCATGCCAAAAGGCATTTTAATAGCAAAAAGAAAAAGAAAGCTCAAGTATTTTCTGTAGAAGATGGAGCAGAAGTTTATGTAGTACAGTCCGGGAAAAAAGGCAAGAAAAATGCACAGGGAAACAAACAATCTGATCAGTGATCAGAGGACTTTGAAGGACAGAAAAAAAGGGGAGAATGTTTCATATGCGGTAAAAAAGGACATTTGGCAAGGGATTGCAAGAAAAACAAGAAGGCAACAACGAAAGACAAGGAGGGTGAGGACTGACTATATGGTAGTAAGGAATCACTAGAAGGGGCTAGTGAAGAAAGGACAAATGAGAATGTGATAGAGGGAGTAGAGGAAGTGCAGGAAGTTAGTGACAGTGAAGAAAATGAGATATTAGACCTAGATTTATTGAGCTTAGAGCTCTATTTGGCAGACACGAAACCAGAAGTTACACTTTTGGTAGAAGGGAGGGAAGTCAAATTTTTGTGACTCAGGGGCATCACGAACCCTGATACACCCTCCAAACTACCAGAAAACACAGAGTCACCTGATTATATACTGGTCAAAGCAGCTAATGGACAGCTGTATCGGGAGCCTCTCTCCCGTAGTATTGCAATAACTGATCCAGTTTCAGGATTGACACAAAGAAGCAAAATTGTAGTTTCTGCGAAATGCCCAGTAAACCTCTTGGGCAGAGACCTCATGCAGCTATTTGGTATAGCAGTATGGAAGCACAACGACAAAGTGACACCTTTGTAGTGCAATTGGAGGGTGAAATGTTTTATTGGTACAGCCAGGACTTGGTTTTGACTGTTCCAGGGACTGTGACCAAAGAGTTAATGAACCTAGCCATCAGCAAGTTCCCCTCCCTTGACATTGATAAGCAACACCTGTTGCACTGTACCCTGTATTATTGCAACACACCAGGACCTGATAAGGAATATGAGCAAGAATTATTTAAGAATCATGCAAACAGATTGATATTGTATAACCTGTACTGGGACACAGAAGGGAACAGTGTAGCCAGCTGTTCATTGCCCCAGGAGTTCTTTGCACTTTATAAATCTAATCGATTACCACATGTTAGCTTGACCAAAAACAGAAACATGGAATGGGCAGACCTAGGAGAAAAAGTCACGAGATGGGAGAAACAGACATAACTAGAACTGTCAGAACAAGGGATACAAGCACAAAAGTTGAATTGGATAACTCAGACCAACCCAGCTGTGCACTTGCAGTCTAGCGAGGACAGCTGATTGACACTCCTACTAAAGGAGGAAGAGAATGCCTTACGAGACATACCAGAGACTCTCTGGTCAAAAGGGAAATCAGATGTAGGACTCATTTGTACAGCAGAACCAGTTACTATCACGCCAAAGTCAGCATTTAGACCACAAAAAAAGACAGTATCCCTTAAGAAAAGATGCAGAGGCAGGGATAAAGCCTATTATAGCAGCCTTACTTAAAGGAAGGATACTAGTAGAATCTCCCGATTCACCATGTAACACACCCTTATTTCCAGTTAAAAAGGCCAACGGAGAATGGCGTATGGTCCAGGACTTACAGGCTGTAAATGATGCAGTAATATCAAGGGCACCTACGGTGCCAGACGCACACACCCTGTTGAATGATTTGAAACCTCAATAAAAGTATTTTTCTGTGATAGACATCAGCGCATTCTTTTCAATACCGATACACCCTGACAGCCAGTATTGATTTGCATTTACATTTCAGGGGAAAAGGTATACATATACGCGACTACCACAGGGATATTGTGAAATTCCAACAATATTCTCACAAGAAATGGCAAGCAACTTGGCAGGGTTCATCCCACCAAAAGGCAGTCAGATTTTACTTTATGTTGATGACATCTTGCTGGCGGCCCCCACCCAGCAGGATTGTAAAGAAGATACCCTAGCACTTCTATGATTTTTAGCCACCGAGGGACATAAGGTAAATAAAAATAAACTGCAGCTTTGGAAAAACAAGTAAAATACCTAGGATATGTAATACCCAAGGAAGGTAGAACATTAGATGAGAACAGAAAAATAGCAATTTTACAAGCACCAAAACCCACTACCAAGAAGGAAATGATGTCCTTCCTGGGTACAACTAATTTTTGCCGGAGCTGGATTCCAAACTATGCTTTGGAATCTGCACCTCTGACTGACCTTATATATAAAAAGCCTATGGCAGCACAGGATTTGTTGCAATGGACACCAGAGGCAGAATCTGCCTTCTGTAAACTAAAGCAATTAATAGCATCCTCATTAGTTTTGGGATTGCCAAATTACCATAAATGTTTTTTCCAAATTGTAGATTGTAAGCAGGGTTACATGACATCAGTGTTAACACAACAGCATGGGGATAAGCAACGCCCCATTGCTTACTACTCATCACAACTAGACCCAGTGGCACGATCCTTACCCCACTGTGTACAAGCAGTAGTTGCAGCTGAAATGGCAGTACAGGCTTAGGCCTCAGTAGTCTTATTCCACCCTCTCACTTTGAGAGTACCTCATGCAGTTGCGATTATTTTATTACAAGAAAAGGTGGCATATCTTTCCCCTGCTAGGCATCTTTCCTGTATGACTATATTGTTGAGCCAACCTCATATGACAATTGAATGATGCATGACTTTAAACCCTTCTACTCTGCTCCCGACCCCTGCAGACAGCACATCGCACAGCTGCTTGCAGGTAATTGAGCAAAAGACACTACCTAGAAAAGATCTCACGGATGTCCCCTTGGATGATGCTGAGGTGACATATTATGTGGATGGTTCGTGCAAAAGGGGTCCTGCAGGACAAAACCTAGTAGGATATGCAGTAGTCTCTGATACTGGGATTATAGAAGCCAAACCTTTACCACACAACTTATCTGCACAGGTAGCAGAATTGATTGCCCTGACATGGGCATGTACCTTAGCAAAGGGTAAATGTGTAAACATTTTTACTGATAGCCAGTACACTTTTTCTACTGTACATGTTTTTGCACAACAGTGGAAAAACCGGGGAATGATAACATCTACTGGCAAACCTATAAATCATGCGCAGTTTATTTTAGATCTTTTAGAATCTATTCAGTTACCTCAGGAAGTAGCCATATGTAAATGCACAGCTCACACCAAGCAACAAGATAGAATTTCAAATGGTAATGTGAGAGCGGATATAGCTGCAAAACAAGCAGCCACAGAAGTATTTCTTTTAGATGAGGAATTACAACCCTCTGAAACTTTAGATTTAGATATGTTAAAAACAATGCAGACACTCACTACGCAAGCTGAAAAACAGCAATGGATAAAACGAGGAGCAATCCTCAAAAAGGGGCTTTATATCTCTAGAGAGGGAAAACTGATACTACCCTCTAATTTGTTTCGCTATGCAGCATTGTTGAGCCATGGGCAGTGTCATGTCTCAACAGGGGGGATGGTACAGCTGGTGAACCAGGCGTCTACAGCATATGGATTTACAAACTACTCTAAAAAATTTAGTTTGATGTGTCAGATTTGTAAGAAACAACATGCACAAGGGGCGATAAAGCCCAAGCAAGGGAGTTACCCCACACCACCATATCCGTTTCACACTATTTGTATGGTTTTCATAGAACTGAAAAAATGTGAAAATAAGAAGTATTGTCTTGTCATTGTAGATATGTTTTCCAGATGGGTGGAAGCCTTTCCAACCAAAAATCCAGATGCAGCCACGGTGGAAAAAGTACTTGTCAAAGAAATCATTCCTAGATTCGGTATTCCGGAAAGAATCTACAGTGACAATGGTACACACTTTGTAAATCAAACCATACAGCAGTTGAGTAAGCATTTTGGTATTTCTTTGAAAAATCATTGTGCATACCATCTGCAATCTGCAGGGCTAGTTGAAAGGCATAATGGTATACTAAAAAACAAATTGAGAAAATTAATAGCTGAGACAGGAAAATTGTGGCTGTACTGTTTACCCCTGGCACTGTTGAGCATGAGAACTGTCCCTACAGCAAAAGGATTGACTCCTTTTGAAAAACTATTTGGAATATTATACACCCCAGTGGAAACTTCTCATGTCATCAGACCAGGAAGCTGATTTTACACTAGCTGAATATATGAAAAAGTTGTTGAGTTCTAAACATCTGTTGCAGTTAAATTCTGTTTCAGATAAAAGACAAACTGAAACATCAGAAGTGGCAGTAATACCAGGAGACTGGGTGTGGATCAAGATAATCAAGCAAAAGAACTGGGCTTCACCTAGGTGGGAAGGTCCCTACCAGGTGCTTCTTTCGACACCCACTGCAGTCAAGATAGCAGAACGATCTTCGTGGATACACCTGATGCACTGCAAACTGGTTAAGAACTTTGAGTTGGACAAAAATCTTACCTCTCCATCAGGGCCCTCAGCACAAAGTCTGGCTACAAAGGTGGGTCAGATCAATAGGATCGATCCGTCTCAACCCCAGTGAAGAAACCATTGGTGCTGAAGGTCCTATTAGGGCAGAGAGTAAGAGCACATGTCCAAAGTAAAGATGACGGAATCCAGTAAGATCCAAATACACCTACTTGGAAGAGTCGGGGAAAGCAGAAATGCAGAACAACCGTTTCCACAGAAGTATTGCATAACCATCCTGTTGACTATACTAGTGACAATAATCTTTTTGTTGTGGCTATTCCTTTTCTCAGCTACACAAATTGGACTGAACAAGCGTGCAGAGTGGCACCCGAACTTTAACACTTACCAGGCAATCAAATATGTGCATGCTGAAACTTTCAATGTTTCGAATTGCTGGATTTGCACAGCTTTGCCAACAGCATATGGGGGGGTTACTGTTAACTTCAGTTCCCCTGGGCACCAACAAGACCTGGGAAAACCTGATTCATGATACATCAAATATTGCATCACAAGACAAAGTAGCATTGCACTTGTCTGTTCAACAGAAGGGAACTGTGTGTTGTTATAAGAATGATACAGTCAAGGTGGGTTGGAGCAGTTGCAATGTGACTGTTCTTTATAGATGCTACACTAAATCTGATAATACCGGATCTTATTGCAATACAAACTATGATTCATTTTTTGAATTGATGCATAAAACAATTGAGGAAGTAAAACATGATTCTGTTCTCTACAAACAACTGTCTATAATTGACAGAAAAATGTTTCACGCAGGACAAGTGTATGTTTATAGTAAAGTTACTACTAAAGTAGAAGACTGTTACTTTATATGTGGTAGAAAAGCATATAAATAGTTACCTGAGAATTGGTCCGGCAGTTGTTTTTTGGGGTACCTGGTTCTGGCCACACGACACACAGCAGTTTTACCTCACGGGAAAATTCAGAATGTTCGAGAAATCAAGAAGCCTATCAATCCAGTGGGGCAAATCGATGCACGCTGGAAAAACCATCATGCTGTGGGCGATGGACTGATACACATGGACTTGAGTGATACTGTTATATCGTGGGCAGGTGTAATGCCAGCATATGGAGCAACAAAATCAATCTGGGAACTGAGAAAATTGTCTAAACTTCTCGAAATAATGAGTAATGCAACCTTTTCCACCCTAGAATTGGTGACTGATGAACTGAATGCCATGAGAACAGTGGTGCTTCAAAATCGCATGGCTCTTGACTTCACCCTAGCAGCGAGAGGAGGTATGTGCACTTTAATCCAGGAGGAGTGCTGTTCGTATATTTCTGACCACAAACACGAGATAGACAACCATCTTGAGGTGATTCAGCAGGTGTCAGCTATGACCAAACAGGACCAAATACATTGACGGACTTTTTCCAGAAATTGTTTGGGGGTTGGGGCAGCATCCTGATGAACATTCTGATTGCCATCTGTGTAGGAATGATCCTACTGGTGGTATGTGTGTGCAGCTGCATCCCCTGCATGAAAAGACTGATTAAAAATTTTGTAGACATTTCAGTTTCAGAAACATTATACCAAGATGTTGAACTTGAATTGCTAAAAAACTGAAAATGCTTTCATGAGCTTAAACTGAATGACTCTCTTAACTGCAAATCCTGAGTGGGAAGAGGTTAGGGGAAGAAAAACTGTTTATGCTTATCTTGAAAGTAGAATAAAAGTATTAAAAGGAGGGAAATGTTAGAAAAATATATAATAGTAATATGCATGCTTAGTGCATTTGAAGTTTAAAAGGGTTAATACATTTATTCTGTTCACACTGCATGAATCTGCACAGCTATTAGAAACTTAACAAGAGACATTTAATTTCTGCTAATGTCATGAAAATAATAAGAAGCATTTCATTTCTGCTAATGTCATGAAAATAATAAGTAGCATTTCATTTCTCCTTATGCCATGAAAAAATATGCAGCTGCTAGAAGCTCTGATAAAGAGAGTAATAGATGCTTGAAAGTATAAACCATAGTCAGTGTTACTTGTACCAAAGCTAGAAATGTACCTTGAATCTAGACAAAATGTAACATGTATTAGCACTGTACAATTGAAGAATTGAAAAGATAAAATGGGCTAAAATAAGCCCAAGGCCAGGTTGTTTTTCTCAAAATGTTTTTTGCAAAGCTAGCAAATAATCTAACCTAGTCAGGAATAAGTCTAGTAACATTTTCTGTGAAACATACAGAAAGCTGTGTCCAACTATGTTGGCAATAGAATAGTAACATTTTCTGTGTGACATGGAGAGAACTGTATAAGAATAACATACTGATCACCAAAGAACTAGACAAGCCTTGTACCTACATGCTTTGTCTCCTTGCTGCAAGTAATAAAGGGTGCCTTACTTGAACCTAAAGTGCATTGGTCTTTGAAGTTTTTTTCCTTTTACAGATGGAAACCACAGTGTGCCTCATATGTGAAAGACTGCATGGAAAAGGAGTGAAAGGGCTGTAGCAAACCAATATGTTTAGACTAGGGAGTGAAAACATGACAGCAAGAATATGTTTGAATTTGAGAAGAAGGAAATTCTAGGCACACTGCAGATGATGAAGAGAGAACTTTTTAGCAGCCATTAAATACTGAAGTAATAGTGATCTCTTGAGCTGCAAGGATGGAAAGGAACTTCATATGGAACTCATCAGTGGTGTCACACCCCAGCATTGTATTAACAAAACCTTACAAACTTGTAAAAACCAAAACTGATAGCTGGCAGTGTTTGTTGAAAGTGTGTACATGTAGTATGCCATCTGGATGTAGTAACTGTTATAAAGAAGACAGTTATAGCAAATATGTACAATATAATGAAAATAAGTTCAGCAGATAGAAAAGAAAGTCACTGCTTCAAAATAGAAAAGATAGCTTAAAAAAGAAATGAAAGTTATATGCCAGAGTCCCATCCTAAGCTAACAACAGCACTTCATTACTTTGTAAACTAACCCAACCCAGTGCCTAATAAATGCAGCAAGAACCAAAGCATGCTATTCTGAGTAAAGAAATTATATTAAAGGAATTTTGGTGACCTGTCAAGGAGAATCATTTTTGTGCCTCTATGGTACCACACACAGAATAGAGAGGGGTGGGGTGTGTCATAGAACTTCCCAGTCAGAAAAAAATAATATAAAGGAATCTTGACTGGATTTAATAAATATAGCTATATCATAGTGTGTGTGTGTGTGTGTGTGTGTGTGTGTGTGTGTGTGTGTGTGTGTGTGTGTGTGTGTGTGTGTGTGTGTGTGTGTGTGTGTGTGTGTGTGTGAATCTAAAAAAGGCTCACAAGATGCAGATTATTCACATTCCGGTAGAACAAATGCATGTCAGTAAGCAACTCAATTCAGAGGGAAATGAATGGCAAAACACTGATGCACAGGATATGCTACTGTGCAGAAATGATGATGATGATAGTAGTAGTAATAATAATAATAATAATAATAATAATAACACAAACATAATGACAAAAAAACAGTAATATCATAAAAATGAAAAGAAAGGCACATACAGAATGCCATCATAGACCAAGCAATAAAAATAGCAATAATGAGGTAAAAATAAACCCCGGGATTCATGAAGCTCGGCGCAAGGCCGGCGTAAGGCTTGCGCCGGCAGTGCATTGCATAGCCGGCGCAGTAGCGCCATATGCATATTAATGAGAGTGCACCGTAACCACAGGCATGTGCGTGGTGTCGTGGCGAGCCCAAGTAGGATGCGTCAGTAGGCGTGTTTAAGCAGGCAGGCGAAGAGCAACCTAACGTGCTGTCTGCCATAGTCCGCCCAGAATAGAAATGGCTGCAGCCATGGCCCGTGCAGAATGAAATGTCCGCAGAGTATGCAACAAAGTACCGTCCCAACTAAACAGAGAAGCAAATAAAACCCACGCGGCCGAAATGTACCTGTCCAAGGAACAAAGGATACGCGTAATACCGTGTCCGTACAGCAATGTACTGTGAGTGTGCATAGTCAGAGAAGGTGTACAGCAGCATGTCAGCACGCCGCACCGACATAGGAGTAGCGACTAAGGTCACCAACCGTCCCACTTTGCGAGGGCAGTCCCTGTATTGGCATACGTGTTCGAAATAAAGCATTAAAAGCGGGAAGTGTGCGAAGAGTGTAGGTCATAATGATTTCCGTATTTAATGTAATTGTAGCCTGAATCGGTTATTTCCGTAACTGAAATACCTAAATGTCCCAAGAAACAGAATAAGCTACCAAACTGCCACAACAATAAGCTCATACTTAGGCAAATAAGTGAAGTTCTATGCTATATAGTGACCGTGTGTACGTGTCGGGCTGTGAAGTCAGATGTGACTCCCTGCACATACAGGTGGTCAATGTAGAAGTCCCACAGAACCACGATAGCAATGTGTGTGTTGAATGAAAGGCGACCGACAAACCCTGTCCCCTGATCCCTGGTAGTCACCCCTGTGCTGTGTGGACAGCCACCTATACGTTGTACAGGGGTGACCTACTACCCGACAGGTATGACTTTGCATTATGTACCAGTTAGCTGTGGGACATGTCCCTGACAGCAGATATGCATATCCGGGAGGCCCCTGCGAAGGATATCTGTGTCAGATGTCCGTCCCAGTATGGCATCTGTTCTGCAAGCATCTACAAACAATGTTACCCATAACACCGCTGTGTGTGCCTGTACCGTGGAAATGTAGATGTATGATAGGGTGCACCCACGGAATGGCACCATGGGACACCACCTGTGACAGGCAGTTGGTCTGACATGCAGCCAGCAACTATGACCATGTGGGTTGTGTCACATAGACAGTTTACAACACATTCTGTGATGTACATGTTCACATCCCAGCCAATGGTTTCGTGCGTTACCTGAGGGGGTAATGTTATGAAGCCCTTGCCAGGACGAGGTAGGCTGTATGGACTGCAACACCCCAGCAATGGGCTGGGTGACCGTCGAAAATGTCAACCATGTCTTAAAGGCATGAACCGCCCTGAACAAGACAAACCGTGTGGGATGCAGTATGTATGTCCCCTATGCAGTCATGTACGAACCGCAGTATGATCCCACCCCATGTCTATGCAGATAGGTCTCCTCAGGGTACTGGGACAGTAATAACCAGCCTCAGTGGAGGCATTGGCCCTGTGATGTGGGAATACAGTTGTCATGCGATACAACCTGGGCACCCTACCTGAGGTGAGGCTATAAAGAAATAGCTGTCCTAACTGTGGGTCCTAATCCCAAATGAGATAGTGGAGTACACAGCGGGCTCACCATCTGGTCTCATGGATGCTATTCACACTACCCTGGAGAGAGCATGTCCCACCTGTGTGTCACAGAACATTTGGTGACCACAAACCGCTGGTACAGACATCTCCACATGTGTGGTGGAGGGTGTGGAGATGTCCTCACTGGACCTGTCAGCCTGTATGTCGGCAATGTGTGTATGTTGAGTAAACCCCACCTCTATGTGAACCCAGTCAGAGCATATGTGGTAGTGACCTCACAGGTGTCGAGCATAGCAACTGAAGGTGGTATGATTGTCAGCCAGGTCCATGTAGGTATATCTGTGGAATGTGCCCTGGACAATCCCATGACATTGTGTAACTCTACACATATGATGACCAAGGGTGTCACACCTCACAAGGTGTCTGCTCCACCCTGTAGTAGCCACCTCCTCGTGTTGTACATCATGTGTATGGCTGGGGTACACCACACTGGACGCTTGGCATTGGTACAATGAACCACAGTTGGGTAAGTGAATGCCTGGTACATGCAGTCCTGTAGGTACTGGTAGATGGCAAATGTGATTGATGCAGTGGCTGCTGTACCATTGACCACTGGCTCAGGGTCCTTAAAGGAGACCACAGTACTGCGCAGTAGTGTGTAGTCTGCCTCTGAGCAAGCAATGTGTATGTTAACTGGCAAAACCACAGCAACGGATGCCAAAAGCAGAAGCCAATGTCCAAATAACATAGATCAACTTCTGCATGACAATATGTGTTATCATACATGTATTGACATGTGTCTGCCAATTACAATTGGAAATGGCCGGTAAGACTGGCCTAAAGTTCCCATGATGTACACAGTCTGGGGGTGTTG